>NW_027490756.1:0-58992 GCF_050948175.1 Xylocopa sonorina | reverse complement strand
CATTACGATAAAAAATATTTCTCAGAAAATTCTAAATATTAAATAAAAGAATCAAGTAAAACATTTTTAATAATTACGAATATGAAAAATACTTGAACATTCCAATAGAAAGATGTCTAAACAGGAGCTAGAAAAGTCAAACATTCAATTTCAATTCCAGAATTCATCTATAAGAGGTAAAATGTTTCGAAAGCTTTAATTACAGTCTTTAATGCAAGCAGTTGGGCAGTATTTCAATTTTTAAGAAAATTGATGAAAGTCAACCATTTTGAAGTGGTCAGAATCTTTGTCGTTTGAGCAATAAGTGAATAACAAATAACTGCATAAATTCCAGGCTTAAAAACTTATGGATTAAATCCTATGCAGACTCGTTTATGAGCGAGTTACTAAATAATAATCCACACTAAGTAATCATTTTAAAACTTAAACGATTACATCTCGCGAACTTTCAAAGATATCAGAAGCGTGAAAAGTATGTGGTTTATCAAAAACTCTTCCAAAAGAACGGACGAAGCCAATAGAAATCTTTGTTGAAGTAAGCAAGTTCTAAAGTTCTAAGCAACGCGATGGCCCTTATCTGCCTATGTTTCATAGCAAGTAAGTTCTGAATTTCTATGAAATCCGATGTAATTTCTCACTACTAACGTTTCAAAGTAAGTTCTCAAATTCTCAGTTCTACGTTTAAAACTATGTGTGTTCTATATATCAATGCAAAGTGATGGTTCCTATTAGTTGAGACGGAAACCTATATATAGTAAGTCAGGGAAGCTCGAAGGGGTTAATTATCTAAATGCTTTAAGGTGTAAAACGTACTTTAATCTAAAGCGATCTATCGTTCCAAGGTATCCGCTCACGTACAACTTTCCTTGGGCGCCAGTTGCTCAGAAAGTAGCAAAGGGATAGACTACACGACCCCGGGAACCCTGGGGCGGAACAACCCTTGAAACTTCGAAATGGTCCTCCTCTCGACTACGCCTAGCCAAGTACACACACTCAGGTCGCGAGATACTGAAGTCACGGCATGTTCATTTATGGTCTCGACGTGGGTTTAGCTAACAAGGTCTACGGGAAACTACGCAACACGCCGCAAATTACCGGGTAGTATCTTTGGAAGTGTAGTCGAGGTATACATAATACTTCGCAATGAATATTATAACTTATCTTGAAACCCAGAAATGAGATGCGATATTGCGTTTTAGAAGCACTAGAACTCTAATGCTTCGATACGTAGATATCTGGAAACGCATTTTCCTAGCAAGGAATTGTGGCGTTTTCATTCTTTTGTAGTGTAGACGAGGTATACACATCACTTATCACCGAATATTATATCATAGCATGAACATAGAAATGAGATGCGATATCGCGTCTAAGAAGCATCAGAACTCTAATTAGAACTCTAATGCTTCTTTACGTGGACAACTGGAAACGCTATTTCCATAGAAGGAAGTGTCGCATGTACATTCATTGGTATTGTAGACGAGGTATACATAACACTTCGCAATGAATATTATATCCTATCCTGACACATAGAAATGAGTTGCGATATGGCGTTTTAGGAAGCATTAGTACTCTTAGCTTCGATACGTAGACATCTGGAAACGCATTTCCTAGCAAGGAAGTGTGACATTTACATTCTTTTGAAGTGCAACGAGGTATAGATAGCACTTCGCAATTAATATTATATCTTATCATGAAACATAGAACTGCGATGCGATATCGCGTTTTAAGGAGCATTACAACTCTATTGCTTCGATACGTAGACATGTGGAAACGCCATTTCCTAGCATGGAAGTGTCGCATTTTCATTCCTTTGAATTGAATACGAGGTATACATAACACGGCACAATGAATATTATATCTTATCATGAAACGTAGAAATGAGATGCGATATCGCGTTTTAAGAAGCATTGGAACCCTACTGCTATGATACGTAGACATCTGCAAACGCTATTTCGTAGCAAGGAGGTGTCGCATTTACATTCATTTGAAGTGAATACGAAGTAGACATAGCACTCCACAATGAATATTATATCTTATTACGGAACATCGAAATGACATGCGATATCGCGTTTTAAGAAGCATTAGAACTCTACTGCTTCTATACGTAGACTTGTGGAAACGCTATTTCCTAGCATGGAAGTGTCGCATTTACATTCCTTTGAATTGAATACGAGGTATACATAACACTGCACAATGAATATTATATCTTATCATGAAACATAGAAATGAGATGCGATATCGCGTTTTAAGAAGCATTGGAACCCTATTGCTACGATACGTAGACATCTGCAAACGCAATTTCCTAGCATGGAAGTGTCGCATTTACATTTTTTTGAAGTGAATACGAGGTATACATGACACTTCGCAATGAATTTTATATCTTATCATGAAACATAGAAGTGAGATGCGATATCGCGTTTTAAGAAGCATTAGAACACTATTGCAACGATACGTAGACATCTGCAAACAATATTTCCTAGCAAGGAAGTGTCGCATTTACATTCTTTTGAAGTGAATACGAGGTATACATAACACTCCACAATGAATATTACATCTTATCACGAAACATAGAAATGAAATCCGACATCTCGTTTTAAGAAGCATTAGAACTCCCTTGCTACGATACGTAGACATCTGCAAACCCTAATTCCTAGCATGGGGGTGTCGCATTGACATTCCATTGAAGTGAATACGAGGTGTGCATGTCATTTCGCAATGGATATTATATCTTATCATGAAACATAGAAATGAGATGCGATATCTCGTTTTAAGAAGTATTAGAACTCCATTCTTACGATACGTGGTCATCTGGAAACGCTATTTCCTAGCAAGGAAGTGTCGCATTTACATTCTTTTGAAGTGAATAGGAGGTATACATGACACTTCGCAATGAATATTATATCTTATCTCGAAACATAGAAGTGAGATGCGATATCGCGATTTAAGAAGCGCTAGAACTCTATTGCTACGACGCGTAGACATCTGCAAATGTTATTTCCTAGCATGGAAGTGTCGCATTTACATTCATTTGAAGTGAATACGAGATATACATGACACTTCGCAATGAATATTATATCTTACATAAAACATAGAAGTGAGATGCGATATCGCGTTTTAGGAGCATTAGAACTCTATTGCTGCAATACGTAGACATCTGACAACAATATTTCCCAGCAAGGAAGCGTCGCATTTACATTCTTTTGAAGGTAATACGAGGTATACATAACACTCCACAATGAATATTATATCCTATCACGAAACATAGAAATGAAATGCGACATCTCGTTTTAAGAAGCATTAGAACTCTATTGCTACGATACGTAGACATCTGCAAACGCTATTTCCTGGCATGGAAGTGTCGCATTTACATTCTTTTGAAGTGAATACGAGGTATACATAATACTCTACAATGAATATTATATCTTATCTCGAAACATAGAGGTGATATGCGATATCGCGATTTAAAAAGCGCTAGAACTCTATTGCTACGATGCGTAGACATCTGGAAATGTTATTTCCTAGCAAGGAAGTGTCGCATTTACATTCTTTTGAAGTGAAAACGAGGTATACATAACACTCCACAATGATTATTATATCTTATCATGAAACATAGGAATGAGGTGCTATATCGCGTTTTGAGAAGCATTAGAACTCTATTGCTAATATACGTAGACATCTGCAAACTCTATTTCCTAGCAAGGACATGTCGCACTTACATTCCACTGAAGTGCATACGAGGTACACATAACATTACACAATGAATATTATATCTTATTACGAAACATAGAAATGAAATACGACATCTCGTTTTAAGAAACATTAGAACTCTATTGCTACGATACGTAGACATCTGCAAACGCTATTTCCTAGCATCCAAGTGTCGCATTTACATTCATTTGACGTGAATACGAGGTATACATGACACTTCGCAATGAATATTATATCTTATCATGAAACATAGAAGAGAGATGCGATATCGCGTTCTAAGAAGCATTAGAACACTATTGCTACGATACGTAGACATCTGCAAACGCTACTTCCTAGCATGGAAGTGTCGCATTTACATTCTTTTGAAGTGAATACGAGGTATACATGACACTTCGCAATGAATATTATATCTTATCATGAATCATAGAAGTGAGATGCGATATCGCGTTCTAAGAAGCATTAGAACACTATTGCTACGATACGTAGACATCAGCAAACGCTATTTCCTAGCATGGATGTGTCTTATTTACGTTCTTTTGAAGTGAATACGAGGTATACATAACACTCCACAATGAATATTATATCTTATCACGGAACATAGAAATGAAATACGACATCCCGTTTTAAGAAGCATTAGAACCCTATTGATACGATACGTAGACATCTGCAAACGCTATTTCCTAGCAAGGAAGTGTCGCATTTACATTCTTTTGAAGTGAATACGTGGTATACATGACACTTCGCAATGAATATTATATCTTATCATGAATCATAGAAGTGAGATGCGATATCGCGTTCTAAGAAGCATTAGAACACTATTGCTACGATACGTAGACATCTTCAAACGCTATTTCCTAGCATGGAAGTGTCTTATTTACGTTCTCTTGAAGTGAATACGAGGTATACATAACACTCCACAATAAATTTTATATCTTATCACGAAACATAGAAATGAAATCTGACATCTCGTTATAAGAAGCATTAGAACTCTATTGCTACGATACGTAGACATCTGCAAACGCTATATCCTAGCATGGAAGTGTCGCATTTACATTCATTTGAAGTGAATACGAGGTATACATAACACTCCACAATGAATATTATATCTTATTACGAAACATAGAAATGAAATACGACATCTCGTTTTAAGAAACATTAGAACTCTATTGCTACGATACGTAGACATCTGCAAACGCTATTTCCTAGCATCCAAGTGTCGCATTTACATTCATTTGACGTGAATACGAGGTATACATGACACTTCGCAATGAATATTATATCTTATCATGAAACATAGAAGAGAGATGCGATATCGCGTTCTAAGAAGCATTAGAACACTATTGCTACGATACGTAGACATCTGCAAACGCTACTTCCTAGCATGGAAGTGTCGCATTTACATTCTTTTGAAGTGAATACGAGGTATACATGACACTTCGCAATGAATATTATATCTTATCATGAATCATAGAAGTGAGATGCGATATCGCGTTCTAAGAAGCATTAGAACACTATTGCTACGATACGTAGACATCAGCAAACGCTATTTCCTAGCATGGATGTGTCTTATTTACGTTCTTTTGAAGTGAATACGAGGTATACATAACACTCCACAATGAATATTACATCTTATCACGGAACATAGAAATGAAATACGACATCCCGTTTTAAGAAGCATTAGAACCCTATTGATACGATACGTAGACATCTGCAAACGCTATTTCCTAGCAAGGAAGTGTCGCATTTACATTCTTTTGAAGTGAATACGTGGTATACATGACACTTCGCAATGAATATTATATCTTATCATGAATCATAGAAGTGAGATGCGATATCGCGTTCTAAGAAGCATTAGAACACTATTGCTACGATACGTAGACATCTTCAAACGCTATTTCCTAGCATGGAAGTGTCTTATTTACGTTCTCTTGAAGTGAATACGAGGTATACATAACACTCCACAATAAATTTTATATCTTATCACGAAACATAGAAATGAAATCTGACATCTCGTTATAAGAAGCATTAGAACTCTATTGCTACGATACGTAGACATCTGCAAACGCTATATCCTAGCATGGAAGTGCCGCATTTACATTCTTCTGAAGTGAGTACGAGGAATACATGACACATCACAATGAATATTATACCTTATCATGAAACATAGAAGTGAGATGCGATATCGCGTTCTAAGCAGCATTAGAATTCAATTGTTTCGACACGTAGTCATGTGGAAACGCTATTTCCTAGCATGGAAGTGTCGCATTTACATTCTTTTGAAGTGAATACGCGGTATACATGACACTTCGCAATGAATAGTACATCATATGATGAAACACAGAATTGAGATGCGATATCGCGTTTAAAGAAGCATTAGAACTGTATTGCTACGATACGTAGACATCTGCAAACGCTATTTCCTAGCATGGAAGTGTCGCAGCTACATTCTTTTGAAGTGAATACGAGATATACATGACACTTCGCAATGAATATTATATCTTATCATGAAACATACGAATGAGGTGCTATATCGCGTTTTGAGAAGCAGTAGAACTCTATTGCTACGATACGTAGACATCTGCAAACTCTATTTCCTAGCATGGACATGTCGCACATACATTCCACTGAAGTGAATACGAGGTATACATAACACTACACAATGAATATTGTATCTTATTACGAAACATAGAAATGAAATACGACATCCCGTTTTAAGAAGCATTAGAACCCTATTGATACGATACGTAGCCATCTGCAAACGCTATTTCCTAGCATGGAAGTGTCATATTTACATTCTTCAGAAGTGAATACGAGGTATACATGACACTTCGCAATGAATATTATATCTTATCATGAATCATAGAAGTGAGATGCGATATCGCGTTCTAAGAAGCATTAGAACACTATTGCTACGATACGTAGACACCTGCAAACGCTATTTCCTAGCATGGAAGTGTCTTATTTACGTTCTTTTGAAGTGAATACGAGGTATACATAACACTCCACAATAAATTTTATATCTTATCACGAAACATAGAAATGAAATGTGACATCTCGTTTTAAGAAGCATTTGAACTCTATTGCTACGATACGTAGACATCTGCAAACGCTATATCCTAGCATGGAAGTGTCGCATTTACATTCTTTTGAAGTGAGTACGAGGTATACATGACACATCACAATGAATATTATACCTTATCCTGAAACATAGAAGTGAGATGCGATATCGCGTTCTAAGCAGCATTAGAACTCAATTGTTTCGACACGTAGGTCATGTGGAAACGCTATTTCCTAGCATGGAAGTGTCGCATTTACATTCTTTTGAAGTGAATACGCGGTATACATGACACTTCGCAATGAATAGTACATCATATAATGAAACACAGAATTGAGATGCGATATCGCGTTTAAAGAAGCATTAGAACTGTATTGCTACGATACGTAGACATCTGCAAACGCTATTTCCTAGCATGGAAGTGTCGCAGCTACATTCTTTTGAAGTGAATACGAGATATACATGACACTTCGCAATGAATATTATATCTTATCATGAAATATAGGATTGAGGTGCTATATCGCGTTCTAGGAAGCATTAGAACTCTATTGCTACGATACGTAGACATCTGCAGAGGCTATTTCCTAGCATGGAAGGGTCGCATTTACATTCTTTTGACGTGAGTACGAGGTATACATAACACTCCATAATGAATATTATATCTTATCATGAAACATAGCACTGAGATGCGATATCGCGTTTTAAGAAGCACTAGAACTCTATTGCTACGATACGTAGACATATGCAAACGCTATTTCCTAGCATGGAAGTGTCTTATTTACGTTCTTTTGAAGTGAATGCGAGGTATACATAACACTCCACAATGAATATTATATCTTATCACGAAACATAGAAATGAAATGCGACATCTCGTTTTAAGAAGCATTAGAACTCTCTTGCTACGATACGTAGACATCTGCAAACGCTATATCCTAGCATGGAAGTGTCGCATTTACATTCTTTTGAAGTGAGTACGAGGTATACATGACACATCACAATGAATATTATACCTTATCATGAAACATAGAAGTGAGATGCGATATCGCGTTCTAAGCAGCATTAGAACTCAATTGTTTCGACACGTAGTCATGTGGAAACGCTATTTCCTAGCATGGAAGTGTCGCATTTACATTCTTTTGAAGTGAATACGCGGTATACATGACACTTCGCAATGAATATTATATCTTATCATGAAACATACGAATGAGGTGCTATATCGCGTTTTGAGAAGCAGTAGAACTCTATTGCTACGATACGTAGACATCTGCAAACTCTATTTCCTAGCATGGACATGTCGCACATACATTCCACTGAAGTGAATACGAGGTATACATAACACTACACAATGAATATTGTATCTTATTACGAAACATAGAAATGAAATACGACATCCCGTTTTAAGAAGCATTAGAACCCTATTGATACGATACGTAGCCATCTGCAAACGCTATTTCCTAGCATGGAAGTGTCATATTTACATTCTTCAGAAGTGAATACGAGGTATACATGACACTTCGCAATGAATATTATATCTTATCATGAATCATAGAAGTGAGATGCGATATCGCGTTCTAAGAAGCATTAGAACACTATTGCTACGATACGTAGACACCTGCAAACGCTATTTCCTAGCATGGAAGTGTCTTATTTACGTTCTTTTGAAGTGAATACGAGGTATACATAACACTCCACAATAAATTTTATATCTTATCACGAAACATAGAAATGAAATGTGACATCTCGTTTTAAGAAGCATTTGAACTCTATTGCTACGATACGTAGACATCTGCAAACGCTATATCCTAGCATGGAAGTGTCGCATTTACATTCTTTTGAAGTGAGTACGAGGTATACATGACACATCACAATGAATATTATACCTTATCCTGAAACATAGAAGTGAGATGCGATATCGCGTTCTAAGCAGCATTAGAACTCAATTGTTTCGACACGTAGGTCATGTGGAAACGCTATTTCCTAGCATGGAAGTTTCGCATTTACATTCTTTTGAAGTGAATACGCGGTATACATGACACTTCGCAATGAATAGTACATCATATAATGAAACACAGAATTGAGATGCGATATCGCGTTTAAAGAAGCATTAGAACTGTATTGCTACGATACGTAGACATCTGCAAACGCTATTTCCTAGCATGGAAGTGTCGCAGCTACATTCTTTTGAAGTGAATACGAGATATACATGACACTTCGCAATGAATATTATATCTTATCATGAAATATAGGATTGAGGTGCTATATCGCGTTCTAGGAAGCATTAGAACTCTATTGCTACGATACGTAGACATCTGCAGAGGCTATTTCCTAGCATGGAAGGGTCGCATTTACATTCTTTTGACGTGAGTACGAGGTATACATAACACTCCATAATGAATATTATATCTTATCATGAAACATAGCACTGAGATGCGATATCGCGTTTTAAGAAGCACTAGAACTCTATTGCTACGATACGTAGACATATGCAAACGCTATTTCCTAGCATGGAAGTGTCTTATTTACGTTCTTTTGAAGTGAATGCGAGGTATACATAACACTCCACAATGAATATTATATCTTATCACGAAACATAGAAATGAAATGCGACATCTCGTTTTAAGAAGCATTAGAACTCTATTGCTACGATACGCAGACATCTGCAAACGCTATATCCTAGCATGGAAGTGTCGCATTTACATTCTTTTGAAGTGAGTACGAGGTATACATGACACATCACAATGAATATTATACCTTATCATGAAACATAGAAGTGAGATGCGATATCGCGTTCTAAGCAGCATTAGAACTCTATTGCTACGATACGTAGACATCTGCAAACGCTATTTCCTAGCATGGACATGTCGCACATACATTCCACTGAAGTGAATACGAGGTATACATAACACTACACAATGAATATTGTATCTTATTACGAAACATAGAAACGAAATACGACATCCCGTTTTAAGAAGCATTAGAACCCTATTGATACGATACGTAGACATCTGCAAACACTATTTCCTAGCATGGACATGTCGCACTTACATTCCACTGAAGCGAATAAGAGGTATACATAACACTCCAGAGTGAATATTATACCTTTTCACGAAGCATAGAAATGAAATGCGACATCTCGTTTTAAGAAGCATTAGAACTCCATTGCTACGGTACGTAGACATCTGCAAACGCTATTTCCTAGCATGGAAGTGTCTTATTTACGTTCTTTTGAAGTGAATACGAGGTATACATAACACTCCACAATAAATTTTATATCTTATCACGAAACATAGAAATGAAATGTGACATCTCGTTTTAAGAAGCATTAGAACTCTATTGCTACGATACGTACACATCTGCAAACGCTATATCCTAGCATGGAAGTGTCGCATTTACATTCTTTTGAAGTGAGTACGAGGTATACATGACACATCACAATGAATATTATACCTTATCATGAAACATAGAAGTGAGATGCGATATCGCGTTCTAAGCAGCATTAGAACTCTATTGCTACGATACGTAGACATCTGCAAACGCTATTTCCTAGCATGGAAGTGTCGCAGCTACATTCTTTTGAAGTGAATACGAGATATACATGACACTTCGCAATGAATATTATATCTTATCATGAAATATAGGATTGAGGTGCTATATCGCGTTATAGGAAGCATTAGAACTCTATTGCTACGATACGTAGACATCTGCAAACTCTATTTCCTAGCATGGACATGTCGCACATATATTCCACTGAAGTGAATACGAGGTATACATAACACTACACAATGAATATTGTATCTTATTACGAAACATAGAAATGAAATACGACATCCCGTTTTAAGAAGCATTAGAACCCTATTGATACGATACGTAGACATCTGCAAACGCTATTTCCTAGCATGGACATGTCGCACTTACATTCCGCTGAAGCGAATAAGAGGTATACATAACACTCCAGAATGAATATTATACCTTTTCACGAAGCATAGAAATGAAATGCGACATCTCGTTTTAAGAAGCATTAGAACTCTATTGCTACGGTACGTAGACATCTGCAAACGCTATTTCCTAGCATGGAAGTGTCTTATTTACGTTCTTTTGAAGTGAATACGAGGTATACATAACACTCCACAATAAATTTTATATCTTATCACGAAACATAGAAATGAAATGTGACATCTCGTTTTAAGAAGCATTAGAACTCTATTGCTACGATACGTAGACATCTGCAAACGCTATATCCTAGCATGGAAGTGTCGCATTTACATTCTTTTGAAGTGAGTACGAGGTATACATGACACATCACAATGAATATTATACCTTATCATGAAACATAGAAGTGAGATGCGATATCGCGTTCTAAGCAGCATTAGAACTCTATTGCTACGATACGTAGACATCTGCGAACGCTATTTCCTAGCATGGAAGTGTCATATTTACATTCATTTGATGCGAATACGATATATACATGACACTTCGCAATGAATATTATATCTTCTCATGAAACATAGAAATGAGATGCGACATCTCGTTTTAAGAAGCATTAGAACTCTATTGCTACGATACGTAGACATCTGCAAACGCTATTTCCTAGGATGGGAGGGTCGCATTTACATTCTTTTGAAGTGAGTACGAGGTATACATAACACTCCATAATGAATATTATATCTTCTCATGAAACCTAGCAGTGAGATGCGATATCGCGTTTTAAGAAGCATTAGAACTCTGTTGCTACGATATGTAGACATTTGCAAAGGCTATTCCCTAGCATGGAAGGGTCGCATTTACTTTCTTTTGAAGTGAATACGAGGTATACATGACACTTCGCAATGAATATTATATCTTATCATGAAACATAGGAATGAGGTGCTATATCGAGTTTTGAGAAGCATTAGAACTCTATTGCTACGATACGTGGACATCTGCAAACGCTATTTCCTAGCATGCAAGTGTCGCATTTACATTCGCTTGAAGAGAATACGAGATATACATGGCAGTTCGCAATGAATATTATATCTTATCATGAAACATAGTTGTGAGATTCGATATCACGTTTTAAGAAGCATTAGAACTCTATTGCTACGATACGTAGACATCTGCAAACCCTATTTCCTAGCATGGAAGTGTCGCATTTACATTCTTTTGAAGTGAATACGAGGTATACATGACACTTCGCAATGAATATTATATCTTATCATGAAACATAGAAATGCGATGCAACATCTCGTTTTAAGATGTATTAGAACTCTATTATTTCCATACGTAGTCGTCTGGAAACGCTATTTCCTAGCAAGGATGTTTCGCACTTACATCCTTTTGAAGTGAATAAGAAGTATACATAACACTTCGCACTGAATATTATATCTTATCATGAAACATAGGAATGAGGCGCTATATCGCGTTTTGAGAAGCATTAGAGCTCTATTACTACGATACGTAGACATCTACAAACGCTATTTCCTAGCATGGATGTGTCTTATTTACGTTCTTTTGAAGTGAATACGAGGTATACATGACACTTGGCAATGAATATTATATCTTATCATGAAACATAGGAATGAGATGCGGCATCTCGTTTTAAGAAGCATTAGAACACTATTGTTACGATACGTAGACATCTGAAAACGCTATTTCCTAGCATGGAAGCGTCGCATTTACATTCTTGTCATGTGAATACGAAGTATACATGACACTTCGCAATGAATATTATATCTTATCATGAAACATAGTTGTGAGATGCGATATCACGTTTTAAGAAGCATTAGAACTCTATTGCTACGATACGTAGACATCTGCAAACCCTATTTCCTAGCATGGAAGTGTCGCATTTACATTCTTTTGAAGTGAATACGAGGTATACATGACACTTCGCAATGAATATTATATCTTATCATGAAACATAGAAATGCGATGCGACATCTCGTTTTAAGATGTATTAGAACTCTATTATTTCCATACGTAGTCGTCTGGAAACGCTATTTCCTAGCAAGGATGTTTCGCACTTACATCCTTTTGAAGTGAATAAGAAGTATACATAACACTTCGCACTGAATATTATATCTTATCATGAAACATAGGAATGAGGCGCTATATCGCGTTTTGAGAAGCATTAGAGCTCTATTACTACGATACGTAGACATCTACAAACGCTATTTCCTAGCATGGATGTGTCTTATTTACGTTCTTTTGAAGTGAATACGAGGTATACATGACACTTGGCAATGAATATTATATCTTATCATGAAACATAGGAATGAGATGCGGCATCTCGTTTTAAGAAGCATTAGAACACTATTGTTACGATACGTAGACATCTGAAAACGCTATTTCCTAGCATGGAAGCGTCGCATTTACATTCTTGTCATGTGAATACGAAGTATACATGACACTTCGCAATGAATATTATATCTTATCATGAAACATAGATGTGAGATGCGGTATCGCGTTCTAAGGAGCATTAGAACTCTATTGCTGCGATACGTAGACATCTGCAAACGCTATTTCCTAGCATGTAAGTGTCGCATTAACATTCTTTTGAAGTGAATACGAGGTATACATGACACTCCATAATGAATATTATATCTTATCATGAAACATAGCAGTGAGATGCGATATCGCTTTCTAAGAAGCATTAGAACTCTACTGCTACGGTACGTAAACATATGCAAACACTATTACCTAGCATGGAAGTGCCGCATTTACATTCTTTTGAAGTTAATGCGAGGTATACATGACTCTTCGCAATGAATATTATATCTTATCTCGAAACATAGATGTGAGATGCGATTTCAGAAGCACTAGAACTCTATTGCTACGATGCGCAGACATCTGCAAATGTTATTTCCTAGCAAGGAAGTGTCGCATTTACATTCTTTTGAAGTGAATGCGAGGTATACATAACACTCCACAATGAATATTGTATCTTATCACGAAACATAGAAATGAAATGCTACATCTCGTTTTAAGTAGCATTAAAACTCTATTGCTACGATACGTAGACATCTGCAAACGCTATTTCCTAGCATGGAAGTTTCGCATTTACATTCTTTTGAAGTGAATACGAGATATACATGACACTTCGCAATGGATACTATATCTTATCATGAAACATAGAAGTGAGATGCGATATCGCGTTTTAAGAAGCATTAGAATTCTATTCCTACGATACGTAGACATCTGTAAACGCTATTTCCTAGCATGGAAGTGTCGCATTTACATTCTTTTGAAGTGAATACGAGGTATACATAACACTCTACAATGAATATTATATCTTATCACGAAACATAGGAGTGAAATGCGACATCTCGTTTTAAGAAGCATTAGAACTCTATTGCTACGATACGTAGACATCTGCAAACGCTATTTCCTAGCATGGAAGTTTCGCATATACATTCTTTTGAAGTGAATACGAGATATACATGACACTTCGCAATGGATACTATATCTTATTATGAAACATAGAAGTGAGATGCGATATCGCGTTTTAGGAAACATTAGAACTCTATTGCTACGATGCGTAGACATCTGCAAATGTTATTTCCTAGCAGGGAAGTGTCGCATTTACATTCTTTTGAAGTTAATACGAGGTATACATGACTCTTCGCAATGAATATTATATCTTATCTCGAAACATAGATGTGAGATGCGATATCGCGATTTAAGAAGCACTAGAACTCTATTGCTACGATGCGTAGACATTTGCAAATGTTATTTCCTAGCAAGAGAGTGTCGCATTTACATTCTTCTGATGTGAATACGAGGTATACATAACACTCCACAATGAATATTGTATCTTATCACGAAACATAGAAATGAAATGCGACATCTCGTTTTAAGTAGCATTAAAACTCTATCGCTACGATGCGTAGACATCTGCAAACGCTATTTCCTAGCATGGAAGTGTCGCATTTACATTCCTTTGAATTGAATTCGAGGTATACATAACACTCCACAATGAATATTGTATCTTATCACGAAACATAGAAATGAAATGCGACATCTCGTTTTAAGTAGCATTAAAACTCTATTGCTATGATACGTAGACATCTGCAAATGTTATTTCCTAGCAAGGAAGTGTCGCACTTACATTCTTTTGAAGTGAATACGAGATATACATGACACTTCGCAATGGATACTATATCTTATCATGAAACATAGAAGTGAGATGCGATATCGCGTTTTAAGAAGCATTAGAACTCTACTGCTACGGTACGTAAACATATGCAAACGCTATTACCTAGCATGGAAATGCCGCATTTACATTCTTTTGTAGTTAATACGAGGCATACATGACTCTTCGCAATGAATATTATATCTTATCTCGAAACATAGATGTGAGATGCGATATCGCGATTTAAGAAGCACTAGAACTCTATTGCTACGATACGTAGACATCTGCAAACGCTATTTCCTAGCATGGAAGTGCCGCATTTACATTCTTTTGAAGATAATACGAGGTATACATAACACTTCGCACTGAATATTATATCTTATCATGAAACAGAAATGAGATGCGACATCTCGTTTTAAGAAGAATTAGAACTCTATTGCTACGATACGTAGACATCTGCAAACGCTATTTCCTAGCATGGAAGTGTCGCATTTACATTCTTCCGATGTGAATACGAGATATACATGACACTTCGCAATGAATATTATATCTTACCGTGAAACATAGGAATGGGATGCGATATCGCTATTTAAGAAACATTAGAACTCTATTGCTTCGATACGTAGACATCTGGAAACGCTATTTCCTTGAAAGGAAGTGGCGCATTTACATTCATTTGAAGTGAATACGAGGTATACCTAACACTCTACCATGCATATTATATCTTATCACGAAAGATAGAAATGAAATGCGACATCTCGTTTTAAGAAGCATTAGAACTCTATTGCTACGATACGTAGACATCTGCAAACGCTATTTCCTAGCATGTAAGTGTCGCATTTACATTCTTTTGAAGTGAATACGAGGTATACATGACACATCGCAATGATTATTATATCTTATCATGAAACATAGGTGTGAGATGCGATATCGCGTTTTAAGAAACATTAGATCTCTCTTGCTACGATACGTAGACATCTGCAAACGCTATTGCCTAGCATGGAAGTGTCGCAATTACATTCTTTTGAATTTATTACGCGGTATACATAACACTCTACAATGAATATTATATCTTACCACGAAACATAGATATGAAATGCGACATCTCGTTTTAAGAAGCATTAGAACTCTATTGCTGCGATACGTAGACATCTGCAAACGGTATTTCCTAGCATGTAAGTGTCGCATTTACATTCCTTTGAAGTGAATACGAGATATACATGAGACTTCGCAATGAATATTATATCTTATCATGAAACATAGGAATGTGGTGCTATATCGCATTTTGAGAAGCATTAGAACTCTATTGCTAATATACGTAGACATCTGCAAACTCTATTTCCTAGCAAGGACATGTTGCACTTACATTCCATTGAAGTGAATACGAGGTATACATAACATTACACAATGAATATTATATCTTATTACGAAACGTAGAAATGAAATACGACTTCTCATTTTAAGAAGCATTAGAACTCTACTGCTACGATACGTAGACATCTGCAAACGCTATTTCCTAGCATGGAAGTGCCGCATTTACATTCTTTTGAAGTGAATACGAGGTATACATGATACTTCGCAATGAATATTATATCTTATCATGAAACTTAGAAGTGAGATGCGATATCGCGTTTTAAGACGCAATAGAACTCTATTGCTACGGTACGTAGACATCTGCAAACGCTATTTCCTAGCATGCAAGTGTCGCATTTACATTCTTTTGAAGTGAATACGACGTATACATGACACTTCGCAATGAATATTATATCTTATCATGAAACATAGCAGTGAGATGCGATATCGCGTTTTAAGAAGCATTAGAACTCTATTGCTACGATACGTAGGCATCTCCAAACGCTATTTCCTAGCAAGGAATAGTTGCATTTACATTCTTTTGAAGTGAACACGAGGTACACAAGACACTTCGCAATGAATATCGGGGAACAGGATCTGCTAGAACCTATATATTACTTCTAAGCTAGGACATACATACCATATCATGACGCATATATAAGAATTCCTAGATCTAGGTTACACTAAGTAAGATGCGTCCGGCATGCGGCATGCGCCGCTAGCCCCACCACGAGCCGCGGGTCCCCACTCGCTGGACCGGGCGCTCTCCGCCTCGAGACGCGAGTCCCCCACTCGCGGGACCGCGATTTCCCTACCACGAGCGTTCGCGACCGTAGCGTCCCGCGAACCGAGGAGGTCAGAGACACGTCTCCAGAGCACACACTCTGACTCGAGATCTCCTACCGAGGGGTCGAAACCTCTAGTTCTAGATCGTTAGCCACCTCAATGTGAGGTTCAGGCATCGTATTTCTATTTCCGAAAAATAGGCTCGTGTCGTAAAGCCTCCGGAGCAACGGAAAATAGTTTCACCGGACGTGATACCTCGTATTCACCTCAAAAGAATGTAAATGCGACACTACCTTCCTAGGAAATAAGGTTAGCAGATATCGACGTATCGAAGAAATAGAGCTCTAATGCTTCTTGAAACGCCATATCGTATCTCAGTTCTATGTTTTATCATAAGATATAATATTCATTGCGAAGTGTCATGTATACCTCTCGAATTCAGTTCAAAGGAATGTAAGTACGACATTTCCTTCCTAGGAAATAGAGGTTGCAGGTGTCTACGTATATTAGCAATAGAGATCTAATGCTTCTCAAAACGCGATATAGCACCTCATTCCTATGTTTCATGATAAGATATAGTATTCATTGCGAAGTGTCATGTATATCTCAAATTCACTTCAAAAATATGTAAATGCGACACATCCTTGCTAGGAAATAGCGCTTGCAGATGTCTACGTATAATAGCAATAGAGTTATAATGCTTCTTAAAAAGCGATATCGCTACTTATTTTTATTTTTCATGATAAAGTATAATATCCATTGTGGAGTGTTATGTTTACCTCGTATTCACTTCAATGGAATATAAATGCGACACTTCCTTTCTAT
Source organism: Xylocopa sonorina (assembly GCF_050948175.1). Classification (NCBI taxonomy): domain Eukaryota; kingdom Metazoa; phylum Arthropoda; class Insecta; order Hymenoptera; family Apidae; genus Xylocopa; species Xylocopa sonorina. Next base: position 41,158 of record NW_027490756.1, on the reverse strand, counting down.
TAAAGAGCGTTTGCAGATGTCTGCGTATCGTAGCAAAAGTTTTCTAATGCTTTTTAAATCACGTTATCGCATCTCATTTATATGTTTCGTGATAAGATGTATTATTCATTGCGAAGTGTCAGGTATACCGCGTATTCACTTAAAAAGAATGTAAATGCGACACTTCCTTGCTTGGACATAGCGTTTCCAGATGTCTACGTATCGTAGAAATAGATTTCTAGTGCTTCTCAAGACGCATGTCGCATCTCATTTCTATGCTTCATGATAAGATATAATATTCATTGCGAAGTGTCATGTATACCTCGTATTCACTCCAAACGAATGTAAATGCGACACTTCCTTGATAGGAAATAGCGTATTCAGATGTCTACGTATCGTAGCAATAGAGTTCTAATGCTACTTAAATCGCGATATCGCATCCCATTTATATGTTTCGTGATGAGATATAATATTCATTGCGAAGTGTCATATATACCTCGAATTCACTTCAAAAGAATGTAAGTGCGACACTTCCATGCTAGGAAATAGCGTTTGCAGATGTCTCCGCATAGAGGCCATAGAGTTCTAATGCTTCTTAAAACGCGATATCGCACCTCTCTTCTATGTTTCATGATAAGATATAATATTTATTGCGAAGTGTCATGTATACCTCGTATTCACTTCAAAAGAATGTAAATGCGACTATTCGTTGCTAGGAAATAAAGTTTGCAGATACCTACGTATCGTAGCAATAGAGTTCTAATGCTGCTTAGATCGCGATATCGCATCTCATTTCCATGTTTTGTGATAAGATGTAATATTCATTGCTGAGTGTCATGCATACCTCGTATTCACGTCAAAAGAATGTAAATGCGACACTTCCTTGCTAGGAAATAGCGTTTACAGATGTCTACGTATCGTAGCAATAGAGTTCTAATGCTTCTGAAATAGCGATATCGCATCTCATTTCTATGTTTCCTGATGAGATATAATATTCATTGTGCAGTGTCATGTATACCTCGTATTCCCTTCAAAAGAATGTAAATGCGACACTTCCTTGCTAGGAATCTGAGATTGCAGATGCCTCCGTATCGCAGCAATAGGGTTCTAATGCTTCTCAAAACGCGATATCGCATCTCATTTCTATGCTTCATGATAAGATATAATATTCATTGCGATGTGTCATGTATACGACGTATTCACTCCAAACGAATGTAAATGCGACACTTCCTTGCTAGGAAATAGCGTATTCAGATGTCTACGCGTCGAGGCCATAGAGTTCTAATGCTTCTTAAAACGCGATATCGCACCTCTCTTCTATGATTCATGATAAGATATAATATTTATTGCGAAGTGTCATGTATACCTCGTATTCACTTCAAAAGAATGTAAATGCGACCATTCGTTGCTAGGAAATAAAGTTTGCAGATACCTACGTATCGTAGCAATAGAGTTCTAATGCTGCTTAGATCGCGATATCGCATCTCATTTCCATGGTTTGTGATAATTTATAGTACTCATTCCGAAGTGTCATGTATATCTCGAATTCACTTCAAAAGAATCTAAATGCGACATTTCCATCCTAGGAAATAGCCCTTGCATATATCTCCGCATTGAGGCAATAGAGTCCTAATGCTTCTTAAAACGAGATGTCGCATTTCATTTCTATGTTTCGTGATAAGATATAATATTCATTGCGAAGTGTCATGTATACCTCCTCCTCTCTCCAAACGAATGTAAATGCGACACTTCCTTGCTAGGATATAGCGTATTCAGATGTTTACGTATCGTAGCAAAAAGGTTCTAATGCTTGTTAAAACGCGATATCGGATCCCTCTCCTGTGTTTCATGATAAGATATAATATTCATTGCGAAGTGTCATATATACCTCGAATTCACTTCAAAAGAATGTAAGTGCGACACTTCCATGCTAGGAAATAGCGTTTGCAGATGTCTCCGCATAGAGGCCATAGAGTTCTAATGCTTCTTAAAACGCGATATCGCACCTCTCTTCTATGTTTCATGATAAGATATAATATTTATTGCGAAGTGTCATGTATACCTCGTATTCACTTCAAAAGAATGTAAATGCGACTATTCGTTGCTAGGAAATAAAGTTTGCAGATACCTACGCATCGTAGCAACAGAGTTCTAATGCTGCTTAGATCGCGATATCGCATCTCATTTCCATGTTTTGTGATAAGTTATAATATTCATTCCGAAGTGTCATGTATATCTCGAATTCACTTCAAAAGAATCTAAATGCGACATTTCCATGCTAGGAAATAGCGTCTGCAGATGTCTACGCGTCGAGGCAATAGAGTTCTAATGCTTCTTAGACCGCGATATCGCATCGCATTTCTATGTTTCATTATAAGATATAATATTCATTGCGAAGTGTCATGTATACCTCGTATTCACATCAAAAGAATGTCAAAACAACACTTCCTTCGTAGGAAATAGCTTATTCAGATGTCTACGTATCGTAGCAATAGAGTTCTAATGCTACATAAATCGCGATATCGCATCTCATTTCTATGCTTCGTGATAAGATATAATATTCATTGCGAAGTGTCATGTATACCTCGAATTCACTTCAAATAAATGTAAATGCGACACTTCCTTACTAGGAAATAGCGACTGCAGATGTCTCCGTATCGAAGCAATAGAGTTCTAATGCTCCTTAATACGCGATATCGCATCTCATTCCTATGTTTCATGATAAGATATAATATTCATTGCGAAGTGTCATGTATACCTCCTATTGTCTCCAAACGAATGTAAATACAACACTTCCTTCGTAGGAAATAGCTTATTCAGATGTCTACGTATCGTAGCAATAGAGTTCTAATGCTACATAAATCGCGATAGCGCATCTCATTTCTATGCTTCGTGATAAGATATAATATTCATTGCGAACTGTCATGTACATCCCGTATTCACTTAAAAGAATGTAAATGCGACACTTCCGTGCTAGGAAATAGCGTCTGCAGATGTCTACGCGTCGAGGCAATACAGTTTTAATGCTTCTTAAAACGCGATATCGCATGTCACTTCTTCGTTTCATGATAATTTATAATATTCATTGCGAAGTGTCATGTATACCTCCTCTTCTCTCCAAACGAATGTAAATGCGACACTTCCTTGCTAGGAAATAGCGTCTGCAGATGTCTACGCGCCGAGGCAATAGAGTTCTAATGCTTCTTAAAACGCGATATCGCATCTCTCTTCTGTGTTTCATGATGAGATATAATATTCATTGCGAAGTGTCTATATACCTCGTCTACTCTCCAAACGTATGTAAATGCGACACTTCCTTGCTAGGAAATAGCGTATTCAGATGTCTACGTATCGTAACAAAAGGGTTCTAATGCTACTTAAATCGCGATATCGCATCTCATTTCTATGGATCGTGATAAGAGGTAATATTCATTGCGAAGTGTCATGTACACCTCGTATTCAATTCAAAAGAAAGTAAATGCGACTATTCCTTGCTAGCAAATAGCGTTTGCAGATGTCTATGTATCGTAGCAATAGAGTTCTAATGCTACTTAAATCGCGATATCGCATCCCAATCATATGTTTCGTGATAAGATATAATTTTCATTGCGATGTGTCATGTATACCTCGTATTCACTTCAAAAGAATGTAAGTGCGACACTTCCATGCTAGGAAATAGAGTTTGCAGAAGTCTCCGCATCGAGGCCATAGAGTTCTAATGCTTCTTAAAACGCGATATCGCATCCCTCTCCTGTGTTTCATGATAAGATATAATATTCATTGCGAAGTGTCATGTATACCTTCTCTTCTCTCCAAATGAATGTAAATGCGACACTTCCTTGCTAGGAAATAGCGTATTCAGATGTCTACGTATCGTAGCAAAAGGGTTCTAATGCTACTTAAATTGCGATATCGCATCTCATTTCTATGTTTCGTGATAAGATATAATATTCACTGCGAGGTGTCATGTACACCTCGTATTCATTTCAAAAGAATGTAAATGCGAATCTTCCTTGCTAGGAAATAGCGCTTGCAGATGTCTACGTTTCGTAGCAATAGTGTTCTAATGCTTCTCAAAACGCAATATCGCATCTCATTTCTATGCTTCATGATAAGATATAATATTCGTCGCGAAGTGTCATGTACACCTCGTATTCACTTCAAAATAATGTAAGTGCGACACTTCCATGATAGGAAATATCGTTTGCTGATGTCTCCGCATCGATGCCATAGAGTTCTAATGCTTCTTAAAACGCGATATCGCATCTCTCTTCTATGTTTCATGATAAGATACAATATTCATTGCGAAGTGTCATGTATACCTCGCATTCACTACAAACGAATGTAAATGCTACACTTCCTTGCTAGGAAGTGGAGTATTCAGATGTCTACGTATCGTAGCAATAGAGTTCTAATGCTTCTCAAAACGCGATATCGCATCTCATTTCTATGCTTCATGATAAGATATAATATTCGTCGCGAAGTGTCATGTACACCTAGTATTCACTTCAAAATAATGTAAGTGCGACACTTCCATGCTAGGAAATATCGTTTGCTGATGTCTCCGCATCGATGCCATAGAGTTCTAATGCTTCTTAAAACGCGATATCGCATCTCTCTTCTATGTTTCATGATAAGATACAATATTCATTGCGAAGTGTCATGTATACCTCGCATTCACTACAAAAGAATGTAAATGCGACTATTCCTTGCTAGGAAATATTGTTTGCAGATGCCTACGTATCGTTGCAATAGAGTTCTAATGCTTCTTAGATCGCGATATCGCATCTCATTTTTATGTTTCGTGATAAGTTATAATATTCATTCCGAAGTGTCATGTAAACCTCGAATTCATTTCAAAAGAATGTAAATGCGACTATTCCTTGCTAGGAAATAGCGTATTCAGATGTCTACGTATCGTAGCAATGGAGTTCTAATGCTACTTAAATCGCGATATCGCATCTCATTTCTATGTTTCGTGATAAGAAAGAATTTTCATTGCGTATGGTCATGTATACCTTGTATTCACTTCAGAAGAATGTAAATGCGACTATTGCTTGCTCGGAAATAGCGTTTGCAGATGTCTACGTATCGTAGCAATAGCGTTCTAATGCTACTTAAATCGCGATATGTCACCTCATTTATATGTTTCGTGATAAGATATAATATTCATTGCGAAGTGTCATGTATACATCGTATTCACTTCAAAAGAATGTAAGTGCGACACTTCCATGCTAGGAAATAGCGTCTGAAGATGTCTACGCGTCGAGGCAATAGAGTTCTAATGCTTCTTAGATCGCGATATCGCATCTCATTTCTATGTTTCCTTATAAGATATAATATTCATTCTGAAGTGTCATGTATACCTCGTATTCACATCAAAAGAATGTAAATGCGACTATTCCTTGCTAGGGCATAGTGTTTGCAGATGCCTACGTATCGTTGCAATAGAGTTCTAATGCTTCTTAGATCGCGATATGGCATCTCATTTTTATGTTTCGTGATAAGATATAATATTCATTCCGAAGTGTCATGTAAACCTCGAATTCATTTCAAAAGAATGTAAATGCGACTATTGCTTGCTAGGAAATAGAGTTTGCAGATATCTCCACATCGAGGCAATGGGGTTCTAATGCTTCTTAAATCGCGATATAGCATCTCATTTCTATGTTTCGTGATAAGAAATAATATTCATTCCGAAGAGTCATGTATACCTGAAATTCACTTCAAAGGAATCTAAATGCGACATTTCCATGCTAGGAAATAGCCCTTGCAGATATCTCCGCATTGAGGCAATAGAGTTCAAATGCTTCTTAAAACGAGATGTCGCATTTCATTTCTATGTTTCATTATAAGATATAATATTCATTGCGAAGTGTCATGTATACCTCGTATTCACATCAAATAATGTAAATGCGACTATTCCTTGCTAGGGCATAGCGTTTGCAGATGCCTACGTATCGTAGCAATAGAGTTCTAATGCTTCTTAGATCGCGATATCGCATCTCATTTTTATGTTTCGTGATAAGTTATAATATTCATTCCGAAGTGTCATGTAAACCTCGAATTCATTTCAAAAGAATGTAAATGCGACTATTGCTTGCTAGGAAATAGCGTTTGCAGATATCTCCACATCGAGGCAATAGGGTTCTAATGCTTCTTAAGACGCGATATCGCATCTGACTTATATGTTACATGATAAGATATAATGTTCATTGTGAAGTGTCATGTATACCTTGTATTCACTTCAAAAGAATGTAAATGCGAATCTTCCTTGCTAGGAAATAGCGTATTCAGATGTCTACGTATCGTAGCAATAGAGTTCTAATGCTACTTAAATTGCGATATCGCATCTCATTTCTGTGTTTCGTGATAAATTATAATATTCATTCCGAAGTGTCATGTATACCTCGAATTCACTTCAAAAGAATGTAAATGCGACACTTCCATACTAGGAAATTGCGATTGCAGATATCTCCGCATCGAGGCAATAGTGTTCTAATGCTTCCTAAAACGCGATATCGCATCTCTCTTCTATGTTTCATGTTAAGATATAATATTCATTGCGAAGTGTCATGTATACCTCGTATTCTTTCCAAATGAATGTAAATGCGACACTTCATTGCTAGGAAATGGCGTTTTCAGATGTCTACGTATCGTAGCAATAGTGTTCTAATGCTACTTAAATCGCGATATCGCATCTCATTTCTATGTTTCGTGATAAGATATAATATTCATTGCGAAGTGTCATGTACACCTCGTATTCACTTCAAAAGAATGAAAATGCGACTATTGCTTGCTAGGAAATAGCGTTTGCAGATGTCTACGTATCGTAGCAATAGAGTTCTAATGCTTCTCAAAACGCGATACCGCACCTCATTTCTATGTTTCATGTAAAGATATAATATTCATTGCGAAGTGTCATGTATACCTCGTATTCACATCAAATAATGTAAATGCGACTATTCCTTGCTAGGGCATAGCGTTTGCAGATGCCTACGTATCGTAGCAATAGAGTTCTAATGCTTCTTAGATCGCGATATCGCATCTCATTTTTATGTTTCGTGATAAGATATAATATTCATTCCGAAGTGTCATGTAAACCTCGAATTCATTTCAAAAGAATGTAAATGCGACTATTGCTTGCTAGGAAATAGAGTTTGCAGATATCTCCACATCGAGGCAATGGGGTTCTAATGCTTCTTAAATCGCGATATAGCATCTCATTTCTATGTTTCGTGATAAGAAATAATATTCATTCCGAAGAGTCATGTATACCTGAAATTCACTTCAAAGGAATCTAAATGCGACATTTCCATGCTAGGAAATAGCCCTTGCAGATATCTCCGCATTGAGGCAATAGAGTTCAAATGCTTCTTAAAACGAGATGTCGCATTTCATTTCTATGTTTCATTATAAGATATAATATTCATTGCGAAGTGTCATGTATACCTCGTATTCACATCAAATAATGTAAATGCGACTATTCCTTGCTAGGGCATAGCGTTTGCAGATGCCTACGTATCGTAGCAATAGAGTTCTAATGCTTCTTAGATCGCGATATCGCATCTCATTTTTATGTTTCGTGATAAGTTATAATATTCATTCCGAAGTGTCATGTAAACCTCGAATTCATTTCAAAAGAATGTAAATGCGACTATTGCTTGCTAGGAAATAGCGTTTGCAGATATCTCCACATCGAGGCAATAGGGTTCTAATGCTTCTTAAGACGCGATATCGCATCTGACTTATATGTTACATGATAAGATATAATGTTCATTGTGAAGTGTCATGTATACCTTGTATTCACTTCAAAAGAATGTAAATGCGAATCTTCCTTGCTAGGAAATAGCGTATTCAGATGTCTACGTATCGTAGCAATAGAGTTCTAATGCTACTTAAATTGCGATATCGCATCTCATTTCTGTGTTTCGTGATAAATTATAATATTCATTCCGAAGTGTCATGTATACCTCGAATTCACTTCAAAAGAATGTAAATGCGACACTTCCATACTAGGAAATTGCGATTGCAGATATCTCCGCATCGAGGCAATAGTGTTCTAATGCTTCCTAAAACGCGATATCGCATCTCTCTTCTATGTTTCATGTTAAGATATAATATTCATTGCGAAGTGTCATGTATACCTCGTATTCTTTCCAAATGAATGTAAATGCGACACTTCATTGCTAGGAAATGGCGTTTTCAGATGTCTACGTATCGTAGCAATAGTGTTCTAATGCTACTTAAATCGCGATATCGCATCTCATTTCTATGTTTCGTGATAAGATATAATATTCATTGCGAAGTGTCATGTACACCTCGTATTCACTTCAAAAGAATGAAAATGCGACTATTGCTTGCTAGGAAATAGCGTTTGCAGATGTCTACGTATCGTAGCAATAGAGTTCTAATGCTTCTCAAAACGCGATACCGCACCTCATTTCTATGTTTCATGTAAAGATATAATATTCATTGCGAAGTGTCATGTATACCACGCATTCACTCCAAACGAATGTAAATGCGACACTTCCTTGTTAGGAAATAGCGCATTCAGATGACCACGCATCGTAGCAATAGGGTTCCAATGCTACTTAAAACGCGATATCGCATCACTCTTCCGTGTTTCGTGATGAGATATAATGTTCTTTGCGAAGTGTCATGTATACTTCGTATTCACTTCAAAAGAAAGTAAATGCGAATCTTCCTTGCTAGGAAATAGCGTTTGCAGATGCCTACGTATCGTAGCAATAGAGTTCTAATGCTCCTTAGATCGCGATATCGCATCTCTCTTCTATGTTTCATGATAAGATATAATATTCATTGCGAAGTGTCATGTACACCTCGCATTCACTACAAAAGAATGAAAATGCGACACTTCCATGCTAGGAAATAGTGTCTGCAGATGTCTACGCGTCGAGCTAATAGAGTTCTAATGCTTCTTAGATCGCGATATCGCATCTCATTTCTATGTTTCGTGATAAGTTATAATATTCATTCCGAAGTGTCATGTAAACCTAGAATTCACTTCAAAAGAATGTAAGTGCGACTATTGATTGCTAGGAAATAGCGTTTGCAGATGTCTCCGCTTCGGGGCCATAGAGTTCTAATACTTCTTGAAACGCGATATCGCATCTCTCTTCTATGTTTCATGATAAGATATAATATTCATTGCGAAGTGTCATGTATACCTCGTATTCTCTCCAAGCGAATGTAAATGCGACACTTCCTTGCTAGGAAATGGCGTTTTCAGATGTCTACGTATCGTAGCAAAAGAGTTCTAATGCTTCTTAGATCGCGATATCGCATCTCGTTTCCATGTTTCGTGATAAGTTATAATATTCATTCCAAAGTGTCATGTATACCTCGAATTCACTTCAAAAGAATCTAAATGCGACATTTCCATGCTGGGAAATAGCCCTTGCAGATATCTCCGCATTGAGGCAATAGAGTTCTAATGCTTCTTAATACGCGATATCGCATCTCACTCCTATGTTTCATGATAAGATGTAATATTCAGTGCGAAGTGTCATGTATACCTCGTATTCACTTCAAAAGAATGTAAATGCGACACTTCCTTCCTAGGAAATGGCGTATTCAGATGTCTACGTATCGTAGCAATAGAGTTCTAATGCTACTTAAATCTCGATATAGCATCTCATTTATATGTTTCGTGATAAGATATAATATTCATCGCGAATTGTCATGTACACCTCGTATTCACTTCAAAAGAATGTAAGTGCGACATTTCCATGCTAGGAAATAGCGTTTGCTGATGTCTCCGCATCGATGCCATAGAGTTCTTATGCTTCTCAAAACGCGATATCGCATCTCATTTCTATGTTTCCTGATAAGATATAATCTTCATTGCGAAGTGTCATGTACACTTCGTCTCACTTCAAAAGGATGTAACTGCGACACTTCCATGCTAGGAAATAGCGTCTGCAGATGTCTACGCGTCGAGGCAATAGAGTTCTAATGCTTCTTAAAACGCGATATGGCATCTCACTCCTATGTCTCATGATAAGATATAATTTTCATTGCGAAGTGTCAAGTATACCTCGTATTCACTTCAAAAGAATGTAAATCCGACACTTCCTTGCTACGAAATAGCGTATTCGGATGTCCACGTATCGTAGCAATAGAGTTCTAATGCTACTTAAATCGCGATATCGCATCTCATTTCTATGTTTCGTGATAAGATATAATATTCATGCGAAGTGTCAAGTACACCTCGTATTCACTACAAAACAATATAAATGCGACACTTCCATGCTAGGAAATAGCGTCTGCAGATGTCTATGCGTCCAGGCAATAGAGTTCTAATGCTTCATAAAACGCGATATCGCATCTCATTTCTATGTTTCGTGATAAGATATAATATTCATTGCGAAGTGTCATGTACACCTCGTATTCACTTAAAAGAATGTAAATGCGACACTTCCGTGCTAGGAAATAGTGTCTGCAGATGTCTACGCGTCGAGGCAATAGAGTTCTAATGCTTCTTAAAACTCGATATCGCATGTCACTCCTATGTTTCATGATAATTTATAATATTCATTGCGAAGTGTCATGTATACCTCGTATTCACTTCAAAAGAATGTAAATGCGACTATTCCTTGCTAGGAAATAGCGTTTGCAGATGCCTACGTATCGTAGCAATAGAGTTCTAATGCTACTTAAATCGCGATATTGCATCTCATTTATATGTTTCGTGATAAGATATAATATTCATTGCGAATTCTCATGTATACCTCGTATTCACTTCAAAAGAATGTAAGTGCGACACTTCAATACTAGGAAATAGCGTTTGCAGATGTCTCCGCATCGAGGCCATAGAGTTCTTATGCTTCTTAAAACGCGATATCGCATTTCTCTTCTATATTTCGTGATAAGATATAATATTCATTGCGAAGTGTCATGTACACCTCGTATTCACTTAAAAGAATGTAAATGCGACACTTCCGTGCTAGGACATAGTGTCTGCAGATGTCTACGCGTCGAGGCAATAGAGTTCTAATGCTTCTTAAATGCGATATCGCATCTCACTTCTATGTTTCATGATAAGATATAATATTCATTGCGAAGAGTCATGTATACCTCGTATTCACTTCAAAAGAATGTAAATGCGACTATTCCTTGCTGGGAAATAACGTCTGCAGATGCCTTCGTTTCGTAGAAATAGAATTCTAATGCCTTTTAGATCGCGATATCGCATCTCATTTCTATGTTTCGTGATAAGTTATAATATTCATTCCTAACTATCATGTATGCTTCGAATTCACTTCAAAAGAATGTAAATGCGACACTTCCATGCTAGGAAATAGCGTTTGCTGATGTCTCCGCATCGATGCCATAGAGTTCTTATGCTTCTTAAATGCGATATCGCATCTCACTTCTATGTTTCATGATAAGATATAATATTCATTGCGAAGAGTCATGTATACCTCGTATTCACTTCAAAAGAATGTAAATGCGACTATTCCTTGCTGGGAAATAACGTCTGCAGATGCCTTCGTTTCGTAGAAATAGAATTCTAATGCCTTTTGGATCGCGATATCGCATCTCATTTCTATGTATCGTGATAAATTATAATATTCATTCCGAAGTGTCATGTATACCTCGTATTCACTTCAAAAGAATGTAAATGCGACACTTCCTTGCTAGGAAATGGCGTATTCAGATGTCTACGTATCGTAGCAATAGAGTTCTAATGCTACTTAAATCTCGATATAGTATCTCATTTATATGTTTCGTGATAAGATATAATATTCATCGCGAATTGTCATGTACACCTCGTATTCACTTCAAAAGAATGTATGTGCGACATTTCCATGCTAGGAAATAGCGTTTGCTGATGTCTCCGCATCGATGCCATAGAGTTCTTATGCTTCTCAAAACGCGATATCGCATCTCATTTCTATGTTTCCTGATAAGATATAATCTTCATTGCGAAGTGTCATGTACACTTCGTATCACTTCAAAAGAATGTAAATGCGACACTTCCATGCTAGGAAATAGCGTCTGCAGATGTCTACGCGTCGAGGCAATAGAGTTCTAATGCTTCTTAAAACGCGATATCGCATCTCACTTCTATGTCTCATGATAAGATATAATTTTCATTGCGAAGTGTCAAGTATACCTCGTATTCACTTCAAAAGAATGTAAATGCGACACTTCCTTGCTACGAAATAGCGTATTCGGATGTCCACGTATCGTAGCAATAGAGTTCTAATGCTACTTAAATCGCGATATCGCATCTCATTTAAATGTTTGGTGATAAGGTATAATATTCATTGCGAAGTGTCATGTATACCTCGTATTCACTTCAAAAGAATGTAAGTGCGACTATTGATTGCTAGGAAATAGCGTTTGCAGATGCCTTCGTTTCGTAGAAATAGAATTCTAATGCCTTTTAGATCGCGATATCTCATCTCACTTCTATGCTTCACGATTAGATATAATATTCATTGCGAATTGTTAAGCATGCCTCGTCTACACCTCAAAGGAATGTAAATGGCACACATCCTTGCGAGGAAATGCGTTTCCAGATGCCTACGTATCGAAGCGATAGAGTTCTAATGTTTCTTAAAACGCGATATCGCATCTCATTTCTGTGTCTCATGATAAGATATGATATTCATTGTGGACTGTCATGTATATCTCGCATACACTACAAATGAATGTAAATGCGACACTTCCTTGCTGGGAAATAGCTATGGCAGATGTCTACGTGTCGAAGCAATATGGTTCTAATGCTTCTTAAAACGAAGATATCGCATCTCATTAGTATGCTTCATGATAAGATATAATATTCATAGGGAGGTGTTATGTATGGCTCGTATTCACCTCAAAAGAATGTAAATTCGACGTTTCCATCCTAGGAAATAGCCTTTGCAGATGTCTACGTATCGTAGCAAAAGAGTCCTAATGCTTCTTAAATCGAGATGTCGCATTTCATTTCTATGTTTCGTGATAAGATATAATATTCATTGCGAATTGTCATGTACACCTCGTATTCACTTCAAAAGAATGTAAGTGCGACATTTCCATGCTAGGAAATAGCGTTTGCTGATGTCTCCGCATTGATGCCATAGAGTTCTTATGCTTCTCAAAACGCGATATCGCATCTCATTTCTATGTTTCCTGATAAGATATAATCTTCATTGCGAAGTGTCATGTACACTTCGTCTCACTTCAAAAGAATGTAAATGCGACACTTCCATGCTAGGAAATAGCGTCTGCAGATGTCTACGCGTCGAGGCAATAGAGTTCTAATGCTTCTTAAAACGCGATATCGCATCTCACTTCTATGTCTCATGATAAGATATAATTTTCATTGCGAAGTGTCAAGTATACCTCGTATTCACTTCAAAAGAATGTAAATGCGACACTTCCTTGCTACGAAATAGCGTATTCGGATGTCCACGTATCGTAGCAATAGAGTTCTAATGCTACTTAAATCGCGATATCGCATCTCATTTCTATGTTTCGTGATAAGATATAATATTCATGCGAATTGTCATGTACACCTCGTATTCACTACAAAACAATGTAAATGCGACACTTCCATGCTAGGAAATAGCGTCTGCAGATGTCTATGCGTCGAGGCAATAGAGTTCTAATGCTTCATAAAACGCGATATCGCATCTCATTTCTATGTTTCGTGATAAGATATAATATTAATTGCGAAGTGTCATGCATACCTCGTATTCACTTCAAAAGAATGTAAATGCCACACTTCCTTGCTAGGAAACAGCGTTTGAAGTTGTTTACGAATCGGAGCAGTATTGTTCTAATGCTTCTTAAAACGCGATATCGCATCTCATTTCTATGTTGCATGATAAGATGTATTATTCATTGCGAAGTTTTATGTATACCTCGTCCACACTTCAAAAGAATGTATATGTCACACATCCTTGCTAGGCAATGCATTTCCATGTTTCTAGGTATCGAAGCAATGGAGTTCTAAAGCTTCTTAAAACGCGATATCGCATTACATTTCTATGTTTCACGACAAGATATAATATTCATTGCGAAATTTTAGGTATGCCTCGTCTGCACTTCAAAGGTATGTAAATGCCACACATTCTTGCTAGGATATGCGTTTCCAGATGCCTACGTATCGAGGCAATAGAGTTCTAGTACTTCTTAAATCGTGATACCGCATCTCATTTCTATGTTTCATGATAATATATAATAGTCATTGCGAAGTGTTATGTATACCTCGTCTACACCATAAGTAAACGTAAGTGCGACACTTCCTTGCTAGGAAATAGCGTTTCCATTTGCTTACTTATCGGAGCAATAGTGTTCTATTGCTTCATTCAACACGATGTCGCAAGTCATTTCAATGATTCATGGTAAATTGCAATGCTCTATGCAATATGTTACATTTATCTGCATCTAGACCTTAGAAGGATGTGAATCCTATACTTACTTGCAACAGAATATCGTTTCCAGATCTCTACGTGTCCAAGCAAGACATTTCTAATACTTCAATCAGCGCGATGTCGCATCTCATTTCAACGTTTCAATGCAAAGAATCTGTAATCATATATCCATAACATTGTGCTTAACTGTTAGAGGTCTTCAATAGAATGTGAACTATATAATTCCATGCAACGGTATGGCGCTCCGTAGTGTCTATCTGTTAAAGCAATCGAGCTAGAATTCTCCATGCAATGCGCTGGCGCATCTCATTTCATCGTTTCAAAGTAAGAATGCTGTAATCTCTTGTGCATAGCTCTATGCTTATCTGCTTTAAAACTTCATAAGAATGTAAATTCTACAGCTCCATGCAACAGGATTGCCCTTCGTAGTGTCTACATGTCGAGACAATAGAGTACTAATGCATTATACAATGCCATGACTCATCTCATTTCAACGTTTCGAATTAAGTAAGCTGTAATCTTCTATGAAAAGCATTACAATTATCTGCTTCTACTCTACAATAGAATGTGAATTCTATAGATCCAAGCAACAGGAGGGCAGGCTCTCCACGATCCTACTGCCTGCCCTGATGCGGGCAAAGGATTCCCAGGGCCACTCAAACCGCGACCAACATCTATCTTATACTCTAACCGATTCATCGTTATGCGTTTTCCATTAAGCTTGCCGGGATCAGTGATATTAATTCGCTCAATCTAAATTATTATTTTCTTTTTAAGTTTCTCGATTTGTTTAGTTTCTCTCACGATATCGTCTATTTCGTTGTACCTTACCCTTACAGTATGGTATATAATCTGTTGCTTGATATTTCTAGGATTTCCTCTTAATAAATGCAATGCTTCCACATATTCTCTTTCTCTTTCTCTTTAGTTACATTGTTGTTATTTTATGCTTTTCACCCTCCACATTCACTCTCTACACCATCTAGGAACAGGCGTTATACGATTACTGCAGGATGACGCCCCGGTCTCGTTACACCGAGATCGAGTGTTCTCTCTTGCATCCGTTGATTTATATATGTTATATAATGGAGAATATTTCCTCTTATCCTTTATATTTTTCGAATGAAATTACATTGACAGAAGTACGAGCTAGTTCTGCACGCCTATTTGAAACAACATTAAATCACCTTGTTAAACAATAATATATTAAATGTGACTTGGGCTTTTAAATTTAAATTTATAAACATCTAACAGGTAAATATGTTTTTCTTACTATTCATATCATTATACATTCAGTGATTTATTGTGTGCAGTGATTTGATATATTAACTGCTTGATTATATTTTGCAATGAACTTTGCGTACCAAACATTGTTTTTACTCCTGATGGGAGTGGATAGTTCATCGTTTTATATTCTTATATCGCATTGATTATAAAAGTATATGACATCCTTTTTATGCAGTCATGTATAATTAAGTACTGTGACGGTTTTTCCCGTTACAATCCGCAAGAAAAGGGTATATAGAACCAATAATAACGGGGTATCCAGAAGTTTAGTCCGGGGTTATATCGGGGTACAGAATGTCCGCGTGCTTCGGCAACGCGAAGTACAGAGCAATAAATTTCCTATCCAGCAAGTATTTCGAAGCTGCGAGGTTGGGACTTTTTGGGCGCCAGCTACTCAAGAAGTAGCAAAAACTAATAAACCACGCAACCCGGGGAAACCCGGTGCAAGATAACCCTCGAAATTTCGAAATACTCTTTCGCTCGACTGCTTCTAGCCGAGTGCGCAAATTAGGGTCGCGGGATACTGAACTCACGGCTTCTTTCTAGATTGCCTCGACGCGGTATTACAAAAGGGTATACGACACGCCGCGAATGACCGGGGATCACCACCCGTTATACAATACAAATTACAATACGCGATATCACAATTGCGGCAGGGAACAAATGGGACGCTTTAGCGTATAAGGACTCACGTTCTCGTTTCCAACAAGTATGGATCTCGTTCAGTCCGTCTACCTCTCTCTCTCTCTCTCTCTCTCTCTCGCTAAGTAGTCGCTAAGTCGTTCAGAAGAATAAGAGGCTGCCTTCGTGCTGGCTAGCTCATTATATAGGTTTGCTGGGGGTCTTCGGATCCCCTTAGATCCTCCTTAGGGCTCCTTGATGGGGTAGGGCTATACGCTTCGGTATTGTTCGGGGCATCGATCGGTGGATTTCGGCGATCTTCCCTGATCGCCCCCTCTGGTGTGTCTAGAGGGGGTTCTCTGGATTATTTGAACTGCGGCGCGTGTCGCGCGCCGCGCTTTCCACGGCTCACCTGCAATTCCGCTGCGCATCTTGAGTTTTCCTCTCCATGGGCTCAAGGGAGGGGTAGAGGTCCTTCTCACACCCGAGAACCATCCTGTTTGTCTCCATGGACTATGGCAGCGGTCTTATCGTTGCAGAGCTCTGGATCGTATCCTTCGGGCTTCAGGGTCTCTTCTTGCTCACTTCCCGACTCCTCCACCTTCGAGCCCGTTGCGCTACCTCGGCGCACAGCCCTTCCGCGAACCTGCGGTCTTATTATCCGCCGAAGAGGCGTCTTATGGGTCGCTTCTTCCATCAGCTCGCCAGTCTTATCCGTCGAACGGAGAGAGAGGAATGAACGGGGGGGGGGGGAGGTTCTACCATCGTGTATTTCACGCTCCTCGCAAATACAGCTATCGCAATGGTCCGTGTCGCGCTTCTCGCATGGGTGGTGATCTGCGAGCTAGTCTAACCGAAGCAGGGGGGGGGGGGGGTGAGCGAGCCTTGTGACGTCACCACGTCACAGTACATACAAATTTGCGATTAAGTAGCTATGTGTTCAAATTCAATTCCGAATAATGCACTAAAAAGCATCCCAGATAACAAACGGCAAGATGGTAGCGACACCATGCCGGCACTATATTGCCACTTCCGAGGAGTGTCAACTGATTCGTAGTCATCTGTGACCGGATTCGTTAACTAAAATGCCAGAACGTGTTACCAGCACGTTCTAGACAAGCGAATCGCGCAGCACCAGCACCATGGTGACACGCGTATCATCGCTCCATTCATGAATCTCCTCAGCAATGACGCAGGATCACATTTGGCAATGGGGAACCTGTGCTTTCATACAAATTAGAACCGTTAGATGTCAGTAGATGTTCAGCATATGAGTATTGATAGACATTTTGATGGTCGTTTTCCTATATTTATAGTTATTGAGCGAGTCGTATATATTTCTTTCAATCCATCATAGACTAAAAATATTAATTATAAAAAAAATATTACTTATAAAATAAAAATTCATGCTGTTGCGTCCCTAACTTCGCCTTGTGTAATTTTTGAAATAACATGCTGTCATCGTATTTAATGTAACCCTCAATTGCATGAATTTGCAACAATAAATTGAAGAAAATATATATAAAATAAGTGTGCATATTTTTATGACAAAGTAATTATCAACTTTATGGAAAAAATCGCCCTATCGAGCTAGTTTATAGAAAATAATAAAATCGAGTTCTTATATCTTTGTTTTGTGCCGGTGTATCTATTTTGGAATCAAAATAAGTAAATTGCACAGTTTAGTTATTTTTCATATTTGCTTATAATTTTTATGGAAACAGCTTCCCCATTAGTAAATGTCAGCCTACGCCACAACCACGCGTGTAGCTATGGTGAGCTGATAGTGTCATTGTCACGGCCGTGTTGCCCGTGTGCTATATCTCGGTGCAAAATTCCAGAAAAACAAATATACTATGAGTAAAATAATAAACATCATAATATTAAATTTAACTCTGTTCATCGTTGCCTTGTTGGACACATCCATAACAATATACAGGGTGGGGCAGTAATAAGTAGCACCTCAGATATCCACGAAACTATAAGTTTCATAGAAGTTTTTGCTAATATAAAATTGCATAGTACAAAGGGGCCATCCGTTGATGAAAATAGTTTTTTTGTAAGTGGAGTTATGTTGGACATATGAAGGTTACCTTCATTTTTTAAAATGAATTGGTATGTCCATTCTTCCGTAATACGATAGAGCATTTTAAAGCAAGTTTAACGATCTGTAACATGAAGGCATTGAAGGTTACAAAAAGTAAAGAAAGGCGATAATACTCACGGTTTTGATAGTAAATGAAACATACGTATTGTGAACAGTGGTGCAAGGCGTAATACTTACCGTTTACTTCACTGTGAATAAACACTTTTCGAAGGGCATTTCAATAGTTTGCAGCATAAGTTAAACATGATAAGATTAGTATTGAAAAATCGGTTCGAATACGTTTGGTTAGGCTGTTCTTTGTGTCGTTCATTTTATATAAGTACTGAGCTGCGGATTCCTGAGGACAGCTCACAAAATTGTTGAACTATGGAAGATTATCATTGTGAATTTGAATCCAAAGGTACTTAATTTCCATTAGATTGTAAACAGATCTCAATGTTTCATTTTAGATAGTAAGATTAAATACTCTTTACAAAACTACAAGAATGGATACATACCTTTCTGTTATTATTACTTCATAAAGAATTATAATTGCAATTATATAGTTCATTACGATAAAAAATATTTCTCAGAAAATTCTAAATATTAAATACAAGAATCAAGTAAAACATTTCTAATAATTACGAATATGAAAAATACTTGAACATTCAAATAGAAAGATGTCTAAACAGGAGCTAGAAAAGTCAAACATTCAATTTCAATTCCAGAATTCATCTATAAGAGGTAAAATGTTTCGAAAGCTTTAATTACAGTCTTTAATGCAAGCAGTTGGGCAGTATTTCAATTTTTAAGAAAATTGATGAAAGTCAACCATTTTGAAGTGGTCAGAATCTTTGTCGTTTGAGCAATAAGTGAATAATAAATAACTGCATAAATTCCAGGCTTCGATACGTAGTCATCTGGAAACGCATTTCCTAGCAAGGATGCGTGGCATTTTCATTCCTTTGAAGTGTAGACGATGTATGCAACACGTCCCGATGAATATTATATCTTACCATGAAACATAGAAATGAGATGCGGTATCGAGTTTTAAGAAGCATTAGATCTCCATTTCTTCGATATGTAGACATCTGGAAATGCATTTCCTAGCAAGGAAGTGTGCATTTACATTCGTTTGATGTGTAGACGAGGTATACATAACACTTCGCTGTGAATATTAAAGCTTATCATGCAACATAGAATTGAGAAGCGATATCGCGTTTAAAGGATCATTAGAACTGTATTGCTTCGATACGTAGAAATCTGGAAACGCTATTTCCTAGGAAGGAATGTGCAGTTACATTCTTTTGATGTGTAGACGAGGTATACATAACACTTCACAATGAATTTTATATCATATCGTGAAACATAGAAATGAGACGCGATTATCGCGTTTTAAGACGCATTAGAACTCTAATGCTTTGATACGTAGACATCTGGAAACGCATTTCCTAGCAAGGAATTGTGGCATTTACATTCTTTTGATGTGTAGACGAGCTATACATAACACTTCGCAATGAATACTATATCATATCATGGAACATAGAAACGAGATTCTATATCGCGTTTTAAGAAATAATTGGAGACACCATTGGTTCTATACGTAGATATCTGGAAACGCATTTTCTAGAATGGAGGTGTGGCACTTACATTCTTTTGAAGTGTAGACGAGGTGTACATAACACTTCGGAATGAATACTAATGTTATCATGAAACATACAAATGAGATGCGATATCGCGTTTTAAGGAGCATCAGAACTCTACTGCTTCGTTACATAGAAATCTGGAAACGCTTTTCCTAGCAAGGAAGTGTGGCATTTACATTCTTTTGAAGTGTATTCGAGGAATACCTAACACTTCGCAATGAATATTATATCTTATCGTGAAACACAAAACTGAAATGCGTTATCGTGTATTAAGAAGCGATACAACTCTATTGCTTCGATATGTAGTCATCTGAAACGATATTTCCTAGCAAGGATGTGTGACATTTACATTCTTTGGAAATATAGACGAGGTATACATAACACTTTCGCAATGAATAATTATATCTTATCATGAAACATAGAACTGCGATGCGATATCGCTTTTTAAGAAGCATAAGAACTCTGTTGCTTCGATACGTAGACGTCTGGAAACGCATTTCCCAGAAAGGAGGTGTGGGAATTTACATTCTTTTCAAGTGTAGACGAGGTATACATATCTCTTCGTAATGAATATTATACCTTATCGTGATACATAGAACTGAGATGCGATGTTGCGTTTGAAGAAGCATTACAACCCTATAGCTTCGATACGTAGAAATCTGGAAACGCTATTTCCTAGCAAGAAATGTGGCATTTACATTCGTTTGATGTGTAGACGAGGTATACATAACACTTCGCTGTGAATATTAAAGCTTATCATGCAACATAGAATTGAGAAGCGATATCGCGTTTAAAGGATCATTAGAACTGTATTGCTTCGATACGTAGAAATCTGGAAACGCTATTTCCTAGGAAGGAAATGTGGCAGTTACATTCTTTTGATGTGTAGAAGAGGTATACATAACACTTCACAATGAATTTTATATCATATCGTGAAACATAGAAATGAGACGCGATATCGCGTTTTAAGACGCATTAGAACTCTAATGCTTTGATACGTAGACATCTGGAAACGCATTTCCTAGCAAGGAATTGTGGCATTTACATTCTTTTGATGTGTAGACGAGCTATACATAACACTTCGCAATGAATACTATATCATATCATGGAACATAGAAACGAGATTCTATATCGCGTTTTAAGAAATATTGGAACACTATTGGTTCTATACGTAGATATCTGGAAACGCATTTCCTAGAATGGAGGTGTGGCACTTACAATCTTTTGAAGTGTAGACGAGGTGTACATAACACTTCGGAATGAATACTATATGTTATCATGAAACATACAAATGAGATGCGATATCGCGTTTTAAGGAGCATCAGAACTCTATTGCTTCGATACATAGAAATCTGGAAACGCTTTTCCTAGCAAGGAGGTGTGGCATTTACATTCTTTTGAAGTGTATTCGAGGTATACCTAACACTTCGCAATGAATATTATATCTTATCGTGAAACACAAAACTGAAATGCGTTATCGTGTTTTAAGAAGCGATACAACTCTATTGCTTCGATATGTAGTCATCTGGAAACGATATTTCCTAGCAAGGATGTGTGACATTTACATTCTTTGGAAATATAGACGAGGTATACATAACACTTCGCAATGAATAATTATACCTTATCATGAAACATAGAACTGCGATGCGATATCGCGTCTTAAGAAGGATTAGGACCCTATTGCTACGACACTTAGACATTCTGCAAACGCTATTTCCTAGCATGGAAGTGTCGCATTTACATTCTTTTGATGTGAATACGAGGAGTATATATCACTTCGCAATGAATATTATATCTTATCACGAAACATATAAATGAGATGCGATATCGCGATTTAAGTAGCATTAGAACGCTATAGCTACGATACGTAGACATCTGCAAACGCTATTTCCTAGCAAGCATTAGTCGCATTTACAGCCTTTTGAAGTGAATACGAGGTGTACATGATACTTCGAAATGAATATTATATCTTATCACGAAACATAGAAATGAGATGCGATATCGCGATTTAAGTAGCATTAGAACTCCATTGCTACGATACGTAGACATCTGCAAACGCTATTTCCTAGCAAGCAATAGTCGCATTTACATTCTTTTGAAGTGATTACGAGGTATACATGACACTTCGCAATGAATATTATATCTTATCATGAAACATAGAAGAGAGATGCGATATCGCGTCTTAAGAAGCATTAGAACGCTATTGTTACGATACGTAGACTTCTGCAAACGCTATTTCCTAGCATGGACGTGTCGCATTTACATTCCTTTGAAGTGAATACGAGGTGTACATGACACTTCGCAATGAATATAATATCTTATCACGAAACATAGAAATGAGAGGCGATATCGCGATTTAAGTAGCATTAGAACTCTATCGCTACGATACGTAGACATCTGCAAATGCTATTTCCTAGCAAGCAATAGTCGCATTTACATTCTTTTGAAGTGAATACGAGGTATACATGACACTTCGCAATGAATATTATATCTTATCATGAAACATAGAGGAGAGATGCGATATCGCGTTTTAGGAAGCATTGGAACTCTATTGCTGCGATACGTAGACATCTGCAAACGCTATTTCCTAGCATGGAAGTGTCGCATTTACATTCCTTTGATGCGAATACGATATATACATGACACTTCGCAATGAATATTATATCTTCTCATGAAACATAGAAATGAGATGCGACATCTCGTTTTAAGAAGCATTAGAACTCTATTGCTACGATACGTAGACATCTGCAAACGCTATTTCCTAGGATGGGAGGGTCGCATTTACATTCTTTTGAAGTGAGTACGAGGTATACATAACACTCCATAATGAATATTATATCTTCTCATGAAACCTAGCAGTGAGATGCGATATCGCGTTTTAAGAAGCATTAGAACTCTGTTGCTACGATACGTAGACATTTGCAAAGGCTATTCCCTAGCATGGAAGGGTCGCATTTACTTTCTTTTGAAGTGAATACGAGGTATACATGACACTTCGCAATGAATATTATATCTTATCATGAAACATAGGAATGAGGTGCTATATCGAGTTTTGAGAAGCATTAGAACTCTATTGCTACGATACGTGGACATCTGCAAACGCTATTTCCTAGCATGCAAGTGTCGCATTTACATTCGCTTGAAGAGAATACGAGATATACATGGCAGTTCGCAATGAATATTATATCTTATCATGAAACATAGTTGTGAGATTCGATATCACGTTTTAAGAAGCATTAGAACTCTATTGCTACGATACGTAGACATCTGCAAACCCTATTTCCTAGCATGGAAGTGTCGCATTTACATTCTTTTGAAGTGAATACGAGGTATACATGACACTTCGCAATGAATATTATATCTTATCATGAAACATAGAAATGCGATGCGACATCTCGTTTTAAGATGTATTAGAACTCTATTATTTCCATACGTAGTCGTCTGGAAACGCTATTTCCTAGCAAGGATGTTTCGCACTTACATCCTTTTGAAGTGAATAAGAAGTATACATAACACTTCGCACTGAATATTATATCTTATCATGAAACATAGGAATGAGGCGCTATATCGCGTTTTGAGAAGCATTAGAGCTCTATTACTACGATACGTAGACATCTACAAACGCTATTTCCTAGCATGGATGTGTCATATTTACGTTCTTTTGAAGTGAATACGAGGTATACATGACACTTGGCAATGAATATTATATCTTATCATGAAACATAGGAATGAGATGCGGCATCTCGTTTTAAGAAGCATTAGAACACTATTGTTACGACACGTAGACATCTGAAAACGCTATTTCCTAGCATGGAAGCGTCGCATTTACATTCTTGTCATGTGAATACGAAGTATACATGACACTTCGCAATGAATATTATATCTTATCATGAAACATAGTTGTGAGATGCGATATCACGTTTTAAGAAGCATTAGAACTCTATTGCTACGATACGTAGACATCTGCAAACCCTATTTCCTAGCATGGAAGTGTCGCATTTACATTCTTTTGAAGTGAATACGAGGTATACGTGACACTTCGCAATGAATATTATATCTTATCATGAAACATAGGAATGAGGTGCTATATCGAGTTTTGAGAAGCATTAGAACTCTATTGCTACGATACGTGGACATCTGCAAACGCTATTTCCTAGCATGCAAGTGTCGCATTTACATTCGCTTGAAGAGAATACGAGATATACATGGCAGTTCGCAATGAATATTATATCTTATCATGAAACATAGTTGTGAGATTCGATATCACGTTTTAAGAAGCATTAGAACTCTATTGCTACGATACGTAGACATCTGCAAACCCTATTTCCTAGCATGGAAGTGTCGCATTTACATTCTTTTGAAGTGAATACGAGGTATACATGACACTTCGCAATGAATATTATATCTTATCATGAAACATAGAAATGCGATGCAACATCTCGTTTTAAGATGTATTAGAACTCTATTATTTCCATACGTAGTCGTCTGGAAACGCTATTTCCTAGCAAGGATGTTTCGCACTTACATCCTTTTGAAGTGAATAAGAAGTATACATAACACTTCGCACTGAATATTATATCTTATCATGAAACATAGGAATGAGGCGCTATATCGCGTTTTGAGAAGCATTAGAGCTCTATTACTACGATACGTAGACATCTACAAACGCTATTTCCTAGCATGGATGTGTCTTATTTACGTTCTTTTGAAGTGAATACGAGGTATACATGACACTTGGCAATGAATATTATATCTTATCATGAAACATAGGAATGAGATGCGGCATCTCGTTTTAAGAAGCATTAGAACACTATTGTTACGATACGTAGACATCTGAAAACGCTATTTCCTAGCATGGAAGCGTCGCATTTACATTCTTGTCATGTGAATACGAAGTATACATGACACTTCGCAATGAATATTATATCTTATCATGAAACATAGTTGTGAGATGCGATATCACGTTTTAAGAAGCATTAGAACTCTATTGCTACGATACGTAGACATCTGCAAACCCTATTTCCTAGCATGGAAGTGTCGCATTTACATTCTTTTGAAGTGAATACGAGGTATACATGACACATCGCAATGATTATTATATCTTATCATGAAACATAGGTGTGAGATGCGATATCGCGTTTTAAGAAACATTAGATCTCTCTTGCTACGATACGTAGACATCTGCAAACGCTATTGCCTAGCATGGAAGTGTCGCAATTACATTCTTTTGAATTTATTACGCGGTATACATAACACTCTACAATGAATATTATATCTTACCACGAAACATAGATATGAAATGCGACATCTCGTTTTAAGAAGCATTAGAACTCTATTGCTGCGATACGTAGACATCTGCAAACGGTATTTCCTAGCATGTAAGTGTCGAATTTACATTCCTTTGAAGTGAATACGAGATATACATGAGACTTCGCAATGAATATTATATCTTATCATGAAACATAGGAATGTGGTGCTATATCGCATTTTGAGAAGCATTAGAACTCTATTGCTAATATACGTAGACATCTGCAAACTCTATTTCCTAGCAAGGACATGTTGCACTTACATTCCATTGAAGTGAATACGAGGTATACATAACATTACACAATGAATATTATATCTTATTACGAAACGTAGAAATGAAATACGACTTCTCATTTTAAGAAGCATTAGAACTCTACTGCTACGATACGTAGACATCTGCAAACGCTATTTCCTAGCATGGAAGTGCCGCATTTACATTCTTTTGAAGTGAATACGAGGTATACATGATACTTCGCAATGAATATTATATCTTATCATGAAACTTAGAAGTGAGATGCGATATCGCGTTTTAAGACGCAATAGAACTCTATTGCTACGGTACGTAGACATCTGCAAACGCTATTTCCTAGCATGCAAGTGTCGCATTTACATTCTTTTGAAGTGAATACGACGTATACATGACACTTCGCAATGAATATTATATCTTATCATGAAACATAGCAGTGAGATGCGATATCGCGTTTTAAGAAGCATTAGAACTCTATTGCTACGATACGTAGGCATCTCCAAACGCTATTTCCTAGCAAGGAATAGTTGCATTTACATTCTTTTGAAGTGAACACGAGGTACACAAGACACTTCGCAATGAATATCGGGGAACAGGATCTGCTAGAACCTATATATTACTTCTAAGCTAGGACATACATACCATATCATGACGCATATATAAGAATTCCTAGATCTAGGTTACACTAAGTAAGATGCGTCCGGCATGCGGCATGCGCCGCTAGCCCCACCACGAGCCGCGGGTCCCCACTCGCTGGACCGGGCGCTCTCCGCCTCGAGACGCGAGTCCCCCACTCGCGGGACCGCGATTTCCCTACCACGAGCGTTCGCGACCGTAGCGTCCCGCGAACCGAGGAGGTCAGAGACACGTCTCCAGAGCACACACTCTGACTCGAGATCTCCTACCGAGGGGTCGAAACCTCTAGTTCTAGATCGTTAGCCACCTCAATGTGAGGTTCAGGCATCGTATTTCTATTTCCGAAAAATAGGCTCGTGTCGTAAAGCCTCCGGAGCAACGGAAAATAGTTTCACCGGACGTGATACCTCGTATTCACCTCAAAAGAATGTAAATGCGACACTACCTTCCTAGGAAATAAGGTTAGCAGATATCGACGTATCGAAGAAATAGAGCTCTAATGCTTCTTGAAACGCCATATCGTATCTCAGTTCTATGTTTTATCATAAGATATAATATTCATTGCGAAGTGTCATGTATACCTCTCGAATTCAGTTCAAAGGAATGTAAGTACGACATTTCCTTGCTAGGAAATAGAGGTTGCAGGTGTCTACGTATATTAGCAATAGAGATCTAATGCTTCTCAAAACGCGATATAGCACCTCATTCCTATGTTTCATGATAAGATATAGTATTCATTGCGAAGTGTCATGTATATCTCAAATTCACTTCAAAAATATGTAAATGCGACACATCCTTGCTAGGAAATAGCGCTTGCAGATGTCTACGTATAATAGCAATAGAGTTATAATGCTTCTTAAAAAGCGATATCGCTACTTATTTTTATTTTTCATGATAAAGTATAATATCCATTGTGGAGTGTTATGTTTACCTCGTATTCACTTCAATGGAATATAAATGCGACACTTCCTTTCTATTAAAGAGCGTTTGCAGATGTCTGCGTATCGTAGCAAAAGTTTTCTAATGCTTTTTAAATCACGTTATCGCATCTCATTTATATGTTTCGTGATAAGATGTATTATTCATTGCGAAGTGTCAGGTATACCGCGTATTCACTTAAAAAGAATGTAAATGCGACACTTCCTTGCTTGGACATAGCGTTTCCAGATGTCTACGTATCGTAGAAATAGATTTCTAGTGCTTCTCAAGACGCATGTCGCATCTCATTTCTATGTTTCATGATAAGATATAAAATTCATTGCGAAGTGTCATGTATACCTCGTATTCACTTCAAATGAATGTAAATGCGACACTTCCATGCTAGGAAATAGCGTTTGCAGATGTCTACGTATCGTAGCAATAGTGTTCTAATGCTACTTAAGACGAGATGTCGCATGTCATTTCTATGTTTCGTGATAAGACATAATACTCATTGTGGAGTGTTATGTATACCTCGTATTCACTTCAAAAGAATGTAAATGCGACACTATCTTGCTAGGAAATTTTGTTTGCAGATGTCTACGTATCGTAGCAATAGAGTTCTAATGCTTCGTAAACCGCGATATCGCATCACACTTCTATGTTTCATGATAAGGTATAATATTCATTATGGAGTGTTATGTATACCTCGTATTCACTTCAAAAGAATATAAATGCGACAGTTCCTTGCTAGGAAATAGCGTTTCCAGATGACCACGTATCGAAAGAATAGAGCTCTAATACTTCTTAAAACGAGATGTCGCATCTCATTTCTATGTTTCATCATAAGATATAATATCCATTGCGAAGTGTCATGCATACCTCGTATTCACTTCAATGGAATGTAAATGCGACACTTCTATGCTAGGAAATAGCGTTCGCAGAAGTCTACGTATCGTAGCAATAGAGTTCTAATGCTTCTCAAAACGCGATATAGTACCTCATTCCTATGTTTCATGATAAGATGTAATATTCATTGCGAAGTGTCATGTATATCTCGTATTCACTTCAAAAGAATGTAAATGCGACACTTCCATGCTAGGAAATAGCGTTTCCAGATGTCTATGTATCGTAGCAATAGAGTTCTAGTGCTTCTCAGGACGCAATATCGCATCTTTTTTCTATTTTTCATGATAAGATATAATATTCATTGCGAAGTGTCATGCATACCTCGTATTCACGTCAAAAGAATGTAAATGCGACACTTCCTTGCTAGGAAATAGCGTTTACAGATGTCTACGTATCGTAGCAATAGAGTTCTAATGCTTCTTAAATAGCGATATCGCATCTCATTTCTATGTTTCCTGATAAGATATAATATTCATTGTGCAGTGTCATGTATACCTCGTATTCCCTTCAAAAGAATGTAAATGCGACACTTCCTTGCTAGGAATCTGAGATTGCAGATGCCTCCGTATCGAAGAAATAGAGCTCTAATGCTTCTTAAATATCGATATCGCATCTCTTTTCTATGTTTCATGATCAGATATAATATTCATTGTGAAGACGTAGGTATACCTCGTATTCACTTCAAATGAATGTAAATGCGACACTTCCTTTCTAGGAAGAAGCGCTTCCTGATGTCTACGTATCGAAGCAATAGAGTTCAAATGCTTCTTAAAGCGTCATATCGCATCTCATTTCTATGTTCCGTGATAAGATATAATATTCATTGCGGAGTGCTATGTCTACTTCGTATTCACTTCAAAAGAATGCAAATGCAACACTTCCTTGCTGGGAAATAGCGTTTCCAGATATCTACATATCGAATCAATAGAGTTCTAATTCTTCTTAAACCGCGATACCGCATCTCATTTCTATGTTTCGTGGTGAGAGATAATATTCATTGGGCAGTGTTATGTATACCTCGCTTCCACTTCAAATGAATGTAAATACGACACTTCCTTCCTAGGAAGTAGAGTTTGCAGATGGTTACGTATCGAAGCAATAGTGTTCTAATGCACCTTGAAACGCGATATCGCATCTCATTTCTATGTCTCATGATAAGATATAATATTCTTTGCGAAGTGTTGTGTATTCCTCGTCTACACTTCAAATGAATGTAAATGCGACACTTCCTCTCTAGGAAGTAGCGCTTCCTGATGTCTACGTATCGTAGCAACAGAGTTCTAGTGCTTCTTAAAACGCGATATCGTATCTCATTTTTATGTTTCATGATAAGATATAATATTCATGCAAAGTGTCATGTATACCTCGCATACACTTAAAATGAATGTAATTGCGACACTTCCTTGCTAGGAAATAGCGTTTGCAGATGCCTACGTATCGTAGCAATAGGGTTCTAATGCATCTTAAGTCGCGATATCGCACCTCATTCCTATGTTTCATGATAAGATGTAGTATTCATTGTGGAGTGATATGTACACCTCGTATTCGCTTTAAAAGTATGTAAATGCAACACTTCCTTGCTAGGAGATAGCGTTTCCTGATGACTTCTTCTCGAAGCAATAGAGCTTTAATGATTCTTAAAACGCGCTTTCGCATCTCATTTCTATGTTTCGTGATGAGATATAATATTCATTGCGAAGTCTCATGTATAACTCGTATTCACTTCAAAAGAATGTAAGTGCGACACTTCCATGCTAGGAAATAGCGTGTACAGATGTCTCCGCATCGAGGCCATAGAGTTCTAATGCTTCTTAAAACGCGATATCGCATCACTCTTCTATGTTTCATGATAAGATATAATATTTATTGCGATGTGCCATGTATACCTCGTATTCTCTCCAAACGAATGTAAATACAACACTTCCTTCGTAGGAAATAGCTTATTCAGATGTCTACGTATCGTAGCAATAGAGTTCTAATGCTACATAAATCGCGATATCGCATCTCATTTCTATGCTTCGTGATAAGATATAATATTCATTGCGAAGTGTCATGTATACCTCGTATTCACTTCAAATAAATGTAAATGCGACACTTCTTTACTAGGAAATAGCGACTGCAGATGTCTCCGTATCGAAGCAATAGAGTTCTAATGCTCCTTAATACGCGATATCGCATCTCATTCCTATGTTTCATGATAAGATATAATATTCATTGCGAAGTGTCATGTATACCTCCTATTCTCTCCAAACGAATGTAAATACAACACTTCCTTCGTAGGAAATAGCTTATTCAGATGTCTACGTATCGTAGCAATAGAGTTCTAATGCTACATAAATCGCGATATCGCATCTCATTTCTATGCTTCGTGATAAGATATAATATTCATTGCGAAGTGTCATGTATACCTCGTATTCACTTCAAATAAATGTAAATGCGACACTTCCTTACTAGGAAATAGCGACTGCAGATGTCTCCGTATCGAAGCAATAGAGTTCTAATGCTCCTTAATACGCGATATCGCATCTCATTCCTATGTTTCATGATAAGATATAATATTCATTGCGAAGTGTCATGTATACCTCCTATTGTCTCCAAACGAATGTAAATACAACACTTCCTTCGTAGGAAATAGCTTATTCAGATGTCTACGTATCGTAGCAATAGAGTTCTAATGCTACATAAATCGCGATATCGCATCTCATTTCTATGCTTCGTGATAAGATATAATATTCATTGCGAACTGTCATGTACATCCCGTATTCACTTAAAAGAATGTAAATGCGACACTTCCGTGCTAGGAAATAGCGTCTGCAGATGTCTACGCGTCGAGGCAATACAGTTTTAATGCTTCTTAAAACGCGATATCGCATGTCACTTCTTCGTTTCATGATAATTTATAATATTCATTGCGAAGTGTCATGTATACCTCCTCTTCTCTCCAAACGAATGTAAATGCGACACTTCCTTGCTAGGAAATAGCGTCTGCAGATGTCTACGCGCCGAGGCAATAGAGTTCTAATGCTTCTTAAAACGCGATATCGCATCTCTCTTCTGTGTTTCATGATGAGATATAATATTCATTGCGAAGTGTCTATATACCTCGTCTTCTCTCCAAACGTATGTAAATGCGACACTTCCTTGCTAGGAAATAGCGTATTCAGATGTCTACGTATCGTAACAAAAGGGTTCTAATGCTACTTAAATCGCGATATAGCATCTCATTTCTATGGATCGTGATAAGAGGTAATATTCATTGCGAAGTGTCATGTACACCTCGTATTCAATTCAAAAGAAAGTAAATGCGACTATTCCTTGCTAGCAAATAGCGTTTGCAGATGTCTATGTATCGTAGCAATAGAGTTCTAATGCTACTTAAATCGCGATATCGCATCCCAATCATATGTTTCGTGATAAGATATAATTTTCATTGCGATGTGTCATGTATACCTCGTATTCACTTCAAAAGAATGTAAGTGCGACACTTCCATGCTAGGAAATAGAGTTTGCAGAAGTCTCCGCATCGAGGCCATAGAGTTCTAATGCTTCTTAAAACGCGATATCGCATCCCTCTTCTGTGTTTCATGATAAGATATAATATTCATTGCGAAGTGTCATGTATACCTTCTCTTCTCTCCAAACGAATGTAAATGCGACACTTCCTTGCTAGGAAATAGCGTATTCAGATGTCTACGTATCGTAGCAAAAGGGTTCTAATGCTACTTAAATTGCGATATCGCATCTCATTTCTATGTTTCGTGATAAGATATAATATTCATTGCGAAGTTGTATGTATACCTCGTATTCACTTCAAAAGAAAGTAAATGCGACTATTGCTTGCTAGGAAATAGCGTTTGCAGATGTCCACGTATCGTAGCAATAGAGTTCTATTGCTTCTTAGATCGCGATATAGCATCTCATTTCTATGTTTCGTGATAAGATATATTGTTCTTTGCGAAGTGTCATGTATACCTCGTATTCACTTCAAAAGAATGAAAATGCGAATCTTCCTTGCTAGGAAATAGCGTTTGCAGATGCCTACGTATCGCAGCAATAGGGTTCTAATGCTTCTCAAAACGCGATATCGCATCTCATTTCTATGCTTCATGATAAGATATAATATTCATTGCGAAGTGTCATGTATACCTCGTAATCACTCCAAACGAATGTAAATGCGACACTTCCTTGCTAGGAAATAGCGTATTCAGATGTCTACGTATCGTAGCAATAGAGTTCTAATGCTACTTAAATCGCGATATCGCATCCCATTTATATGTTTCGTGATGAGATATAATATTCATTGCGAAGTGTCATATATACCTCGAATTCACTTCAAAAGAATGTAAGTGCGACACTTCCATGCTAGGAAATAGCGTTTGCAGATGTCTCCGCATAGAGGCCATAGAGTTCTAATGCTTCTTAAAACGCGATATCGCACCTCTCTTCTATGTTTCATGATAAGATATAATATTTATTGCGAAGTGTCATGTATA
The DNA here is from genome assembly GCF_050948175.1 of Xylocopa sonorina. Classification (NCBI taxonomy): domain Eukaryota; kingdom Metazoa; phylum Arthropoda; class Insecta; order Hymenoptera; family Apidae; genus Xylocopa; species Xylocopa sonorina. Next base: position 8,636 of record NW_027490756.1, on the reverse strand, counting down.
CCTCGTATTCACTTCAAAAGAATGTAAATGCGACTATTCGTTGCTAGGAAATAAAGTTTGCAGATACCTACGTATCGTAGCAATAGAGTTCTAATGCTGCTTAGATCGCGATATCGCATCTCATTTCCATGTTTTGTGATAAGATGTAATATTCATTGCTAAGTGTCATGCATACCTCGTATTCACGTCAAAAGAATGTAAATGCGACACTTCCTTGCTAGGAAATAGCGTTTACAGATGTCTACGTATCGTAGCAATAGAGTTCTAATGCTTCTGAAATAGCGATATCGCATCTCATTTCTATGTTTCCTGATAAGATATAATATTCATTGTGCAGTGTCATGTATACCTCGTATTCCCTTCAAAAGAATGTAAATGCGACACTTCCTTGCTAGGAATCTGAGATTGCAGATGCCTCCGTATCGCAGCAATAGGGTTCTAATGCTTCTCAAAACGCGATATCGCATCTCATTTCTATGCTTCATGATAAGATATAATATTCATTGCGATGTGTCATGTATACGACGTATTCACTCCAAACGAATGTAAATGCGACACTTCCTTGCTAGGAAATAGCGTATTCAGATGTCTACGCGTCGAGGCCATAGAGTTCTAATGCTTCTTAAAACGCGATATCGCACCTCTCTTCTATGATTCATGATAAGATATAATATTTATTGCGAAGTGTCATGTATACCTCATATTCACTTCAAAAGAATGTAAATGCGACTATTCGTTGCTAGGAAATAAAGTTTGCAGATACCTACGTATCGTAGCAATAGAGTTCTAATGCTGCTTAGATCGCGATATCGCATCTCATTTCCATGGTTTGTGATAATTTATAGTACTCATTCCGAAGTGTCATGTATATCTCGAATTCACTTCAAAAGAATCTAAATGCGACATTTCCATCCTAGGAAATAGCCCTTGCATATATCTCCGCATTGAGGCAATAGAGTCCTAATGCTTCTTAAAACGAGATGTCGCATTTCATTTCTATGTTTCGTGATAAGATATAATATTCATTGCGAAGTGTCATGTATACCTCCTCCTCTCTCCAAACGAATGTAAATGCGACACTTCCTTGCTAGGATATAGCGTATTCAGATGTTTACGTATCGTAGCAAAAAGGTTCTAATGCTTGTTAAAACGCGATATCGGATCCCTCTCCTGTGTTTCATGATAAGATATAATATTCATTGCGAAGTGTCATGTATACCTTCTCTTCTCTCCAAATGAATGTAAATGCGACACTTCCTTGCTAGGAAATAGCGTATTCAGATGTCTACGTATCGTAGCAAAAGGGTTCTAATGCTACTTAAATTGCGATATCGCATCTCATTTCTATGTTTCGTGATAAGATATAATATTCATTGCGAAGTGTCATGTACACCTCGTATTCATTTCAAAAGAATGTAAATGCGAATCTTCCTTGCTAGGAAATAGCGCTTGCAGATGTCTACGTTTCGAAGCAGTAGTGTTCTAATGCTTCTCAAAAGGCGATATCGCATCTCATTTCTATGCTTCATGATAAGATATAATATTCATTGCGAAGTGTCATGTATACCTCGTATTCATTTCAAAAGAATGTAAATGCGACATTTCCATGCTAGGAAATAGCCCTTGCAGATATCTCCGCATTGAGGCAATAGAGTCCTAATGCTTCTTAAGACGCGATATCGCATCTCACTTATATGTTACATGATAAGATATAATGTTCATTGTAAAGTGTCATGTATACCTCGTATTCACTTCAAAAGAATGTAAACGCGAATCTTCCTTGCTAGGATATAACGTATTCAGATGTCTGCGTATCGTAGCAATAGAGATCTAATGCTACTTAAATCGCGATATCGCATCTCATTTCTATGTTTCGTGATAAGATATAATATTCACTGCGAGGTGTCATGTACACCTCGTATTCATTTCAAAAGAATGTAAATGCGAATCTTCCTTGCTAGGAAATAGCGCTTGCAGATGTCTACGTTTCGTAGCAATAGTGTTCTAATGCTTCTCAAAACGCAATATCGCATCTCATTTCTATGCTTCATGATAAGATATAATATTCGTCGCGAAGTGTCATGTACACCTCGTATTCACTTCAAAATAATGTAAGTGCGACACTTCCATGATAGGAAATATCGTTTGCTGATGTCTCCGCATCGATGCCATAGAGTTCTAATGCTTCTTAAAACGCGATATCGCATCTCTCTTCTATGTTTCATGATAAGATACAATATTCATTGCGAAGTGTCATGTATACCTCGCATTCACTACAAACGAATGTAAATGCTACACTTCCTTGCTAGGAAGTGGAGTATTCAGATGTCTACGTATCGTAGCAATAGAGTTCTAATGCTTCTCAAAACGCGATATCGCATCTCATTTCTATGCTTCATGATAAGATATAATATTCGTCGCGAAGTGTCATGTACACCTAGTATTCACTTCAAAATAATGTAAGTGCGACACTTCCATGCTAGGAAATATCGTTTGCTGATGTCTCCGCATCGATGCCATAGAGTTCTAATGCTTCTTAAAACGCGATATCGCATCTCTCTTCTATGTTTCATGATAAGATACAATATTCATTGCGAAGTGTCATGTATACCTCGCATTCACTACAAAAGAATGTAAATGCGACTATTCCTTGCTAGGAAATATTGTTTGCAGATGCCTACGTATCGTTGCAATAGAGTTCTAATGCTTCTTAGATCGCGATATCGCATCTCATTTTTATGTTTCGTGATAAGTTATAATATTCATTCCGAAGTGTCATGTAAACCTCGAATTCATTTCAAAAGAATGTAAATGCGACTATTCCTTGCTAGGAAATAGCGTATTCAGATGTCTACGTATCGTAGCAATGGAGTTCTAATGCTACTTAAATCGCGATATCGCATCTCATTTCTATGTTTCGTGATAAGAAAGAATTTTCATTGCGTATGGTCATGTATACCTTGTATTCACTTCAGAAGAATGTAAATGCGACTATTGCTTGCTCGGAAATAGCGTTTGCAGATGTCTACGTATCGTAGCAATAGCGTTCTAATGCTACTTAAATCGCGATATGTCACCTCATTTATATGTTTCGTGATAAGATATAATATTCATTGCGAAGTGTCATGTATACATCGTATTCACTTCAAAAGAATGTAAGTGCGACACTTCCATGCTAGGAAATAGCGTCTGAAGATGTCTACGCGTCGAGGCAATAGAGTTCTAATGCTTCTTAGATCGCGATATCGCATCTCATTTCTATGTTTCATTATAAGATATAATATTCATTCTGAAGTGTCATGTATACCTCGTATTCACATCAAAGGAATGTAAATGCGACTATTCCTTGCTAGGGCATAGCGTTTGCAGATGCCTACGTATCGTTGCAATAGAGTTCTAATGCTTCTTAGATCGCGATATGGCATCTCATTTTTATGTTTCGTGATAAGATATAATATTCATTCCGAAGTGTCATGTAAACCTCGAATTCATTTCAAAAGAATGTAAATGCGACTATTGCTTGCTAGGAAATAGAGTTTGCAGATATCTCCACATCGAGGCAATGGGGTTCTAATGCTTCTTAAATCGCGATATAGCATCTCATTTCTATGTTTCGTGATAAGAAATAATATTCATTCCGAAGAGTCATGTATACCTGAAATTCACTTCAAAGGAATCTAAATGCGACATTTCCATGCTAGGAAATAGCCCTTGCAGATATCTCCGCATTGAGGCAATAGAGTTCAAATGCTTCTTAAAACGAGATGTCGCATTTCATTTCTATGTTTCATTATAAGATATAATATTCATTGCGAAGTGTCATGTATACCTCGTATTCACATCAAATAATGTAAATGCGACTATTCCTTGCTAGGGCATAGCGTTTGCAGATGCCTACGTATCGTAGCAATAGAGTTCTAATGCTTCTTAGATCGCGATATCGCATCTCATTTTTATGTTTCGTGATAAGTTATAATATTCATTCCGAAGTGTCATGTAAACCTCGAATTCATTTCAAAAGAATGTAAATGCGACTATTGCTTGCTAGGAAATAGCGTTTGCAGATATCTCCACATCGAGGCAATAGGGTTCTAATGCTTCTTAAGACGCGATATCGCATCTGACTTATATGTTACATGATAAGATATAATGTTCATTGTGAAGTGTCATGTATACCTTGTATTCACTTCAAAAGAATGTAAATGCGAATCTTCCTTGCTAGGAAATAGCGTATTCAGATGTCTACGTATCGTAGCAATAGAGTTCTAATGCTACTTAAATTGCGATATCGCATCTCATTTCTGTGTTTCGTGATAAATTATAATATTCATTCCGAAGTGTCATGTATACCTCGAATTCACTTCAAAAGAATGTAAATGCGACACTTCCATACTAGGAAATTGCGATTGCAGATATCTCCGCATCGAGGCAATAGTGTTCTAATGCTTCTTCAGACGCGATATCGCGTATCACTTTTATGTTACATGATAAGATATAATATTCATTGCGAAGTGTCATGTATACCTCGTATTCACTTCACAAGAATGTAAGTGCGACACTTCCATGCTTGGAAATGGAGATTGCAGATGTCTCCGCATCGAGGCCATAGACTTCTAATGCTTCTTAATACGCGATATCGCATCCCTCTTCTGTGTTTCATGATAAGATATAATATTCATTGCGAAGTGTCATGTATACCTCGTATTCACTACAAAAGAATGTAAATGTGACTACTGCTTGCTAGGAAATAGCGTTTGCAGATGTCTCCGCATCGAGACCGTATAGTTCTAATGCTTCTTAAATCGCGATTTCGCATCTCAATTGTATGCTTTGTGATTAGATATAATATTCATTGCGAAGTGCCATGTACACCTCGTACACACTTCAAAAGAAAGTAAATGCGACTATTGCTTGCTAGGAAATAGCGTTTGCAGATGTCTACGTATCGTAGCAATAGAGTTCTAATGCTACTTAATTCGCGATATCGCATCCCACTTATATGTTTCGTGATAAGATATAATATTCATTGCGAAATGTCATGTCTACCTCGTATTCGCTTCAAAAAAATGTAAGTGCGACACTTCCATGCTAGGAAATGGAGTTTGCAGAAGTCTCCGCATCGAGGCCATAGACTTCTAATGCTTCTTAAAACGCGATATCGCATCTCACCTATATGTTACATGATAAGATATAATATTCATTGCGAAGTGTCATGTATACCTCGTATTCACTACAAAAGAATGAAAGTGCGACACTTCCATGCTAGGAAATTAGGTCTGCAGATGTCTACGCGTCGAGGCAATAGAGTTCTAATGCTTCCTAAAACGCGATATCGCATCTCTCTTCTATGTTTCATGTTAAGATATAATATTCATTGCGAAGTGTCATGTATACCTCGTATTCTTTCCAAATGAATGTAAATGCGACACTTCATTGCTAGGAAATGGCGTTTTCAGATGTCTACGTATCGTAGCAATAGTGTTCTAATGCTACTTAAATCGCGATATCGCATCTCATTTCTATGTTTCGTGATAAGATATAATATTCATTGCGAAGTGTCATGTACACCTCGTATTCACTTCAAAAGAATGAAAATGCGACTATTGCTTGCTAGGAAATAGCGTTTGCAGATGTCTACGTATCGTAGCAATAGAGTTCTAATGCTTCTCAAAACGCGATACCGCACCTCATTTCTATGTTTCATGTAAAGATATAATATTCATTGCGAAGTGTCATGTATACCACGCATTCACTCCAAACGAATGTAAATGCGACACTTCCTTGTTAGGAAATAGCGCATTCAGATGACCACGCATCGTAGCAATAGGGTTCCAATGCTACTTAAAACGCGATATCGCATCACTCTTCCGTGTTTCGTGATGAGATATAATGTTCTTTGCGAAGTGTCATGTATACTTCGTATTCACTTCAAAAGAAAGTAAATGCGAATCTTCCTTGCTAGGAAATAGCGTTTGCAGATGCCTACGTATCGTAGCAATAGAGTTCTAATGCTCCTTAGATCGCGATATCGCATCTCTCTTCTATGTTTCATGATAAGATATAATATTCATTGCGAAGTGTCATGTACACCTCGCATTCACTACAAAAGAATGAAAATGCGACACTTCCATGCTAGGAAATAGTGTCTGCAGATGTCTACGCGTCGAGCTAATAGAGTTCTAATGCTTCTTAGATCGCGATATCGCATCTCATTTCTATGTTTCGTGATAAGTTATAATATTCATTCCGAAGTGTCATGTAAACCTAGAATTCACTTCAAAAGAATGTAAGTGCGACTATTGATTGCTAGGAAATAGCGTTAGCAGATGTCTCCGCTTCGGGGCCATAGAGTTCTAATACTTCTTGAAACGCGATATCGCATCTCTCTTCTATGTTTCATGATAAGATATAATATTCATTGCGAAGTGTCATGTATACCTCGTATTCTCTCCAAGCGAATGTAAATGCGACACTTCCTTGCTAGGAAATGGCGTTTTCAGATGTCTACGTATCGTAGCAAAACAGTTCTAATGGTTCTTAGATCGCGATATCGCATCTCGTTTCCATGTTTCGTGATAAGTTATAATATTCATTCCAAAGTGTCATGTATACCTCGAATTCACTTCAAAAGAATCTAAATGCGACATTTCCATGCTAGGAAATAGCCCTTGCAGATATCTCCGCATTGAGGCAATAGAGTTCTAATGCTTCTTAATACGCGATATCGCATCTCACTCCTATGTTTCATGATAAGATGTAATATTCAGTGCGAAGTGTCATGTATACCTCGTATTCACTTCAAAAGAATGTAAATGCGACACTTCCTTCCTAGGAAATGGCGTATTCAGATGTCTACGTATCGTAGCAATAGAGTTCTAATGCTACTTAAATCTCGATATAGCATCTCATTTATATGTTTCGTGATAAGATATAATATTCATCGCGAATTGTCATGTACACCTCGTATTCACTTCAAAAGAATGTAAGTGCGACATTTCCATGCTAGGAAATAGCGTTTGCTGATGTCTCCGCATCGATGCCATAGAGTTCTTATGCTTCTCAAAACGCGATATCGCATCTCATTTCTATGTTTCCTGATAAGATATAATCTTCATTGCGAAGTGTCATGTACACTTCGTCTCACTTCAAAAGGATGTAACTGCGACACTTCCATGCTAGGAAATAGCGTCTGCAGATGTCTACGCGTCGAGGCAATAGAGTTCTAATGCTTCTTAAAACGCGATATGGCATCTCACTCCTATGTCTCATGATAAGATATAATTTTCATTGCGAAGTGTCAAGTATACCTCGTATTCACTTCAAAAGAATGTAAATCCGACACTTCCTTGCTACGAAATAGCGTATTCGGATGTCCACGTTTCGTAGCAATAGAGTTCTAATGCTACTTAAATCGCGATATCGCATCTCATTTCTATGTTTCGTGATAAGATATAATATTCATGCGAAGTGTCAAGTACACCTCGTATTCACTACAAAACAATATAAATGCGACACTTCCATGCTAGGAAATAGCGTCTGCAGATGTCTATGCGTCCAGGCAATAGAGTTCTAATGCTTCATAAAACGCGATATCGCATCTCATTTCTATGTTTCGTGATAAGATATAATATTCATTGCGAAGTGTCATGTACACCTCGTATTCACTTAAAAGAATGTAAATGCGACACTTCCGTGCTAGGAAATAGTGTCTGCAGATGTCTACGCGTCGAGGCAATAGAGTTCTAATGCTTCTTAAAACTCGATATCGCATGTCACTCCTATGTTTCATGATAATTTATAATATTCATTGCGAAGTGTCATGTATACCTCGTATTCACTTCAAAAGAATGTAAATGCGACTATTCCTTGCTAGGAAATAGCGTTTGCAGATGCCTACGTATCGTAGCAATAGAGTTCTAATGCTACTTAAATCGCGATATTGCATCTCATTTATATGTTTCGTGATAAGATATAATATTCATTGCGAATTCTCATGTATACCTCGTATTCACTTCAAAAGAATGTAAGTGCGACACTTCAATACTAGGAAATAGCGTTTTCAGATGTCTCCGCATCGAGGCCATAGAGTTCTTATGCTTCTTAAAACGCGATATCGCATTTCTCTTCTATATTTCGTGATAAGATATAATATTCATTGCGAAGTGTCATGTACACCTCGTATTCACTTAAAAGAATGTAAATGCGACACTTCCGTGCTAGGACATAGTGTCTGCAGATGTCTACGCGTCGAGGCAATAGAGTTCTAATGCTTCTTAAATGCGATATCGCATCTCACTTCTATGTTTCATGCTAAGATATAATATTCATTGCGAAGAGTCATGTATACCTCGTATTCACTTCAGAAGAATGTAAATGCGACTATTCCTTGCTGGGAAATAACGTCTGCAGATGCCTTCGTTTCGTAGAAATAGAATTCTAATGCCTTTTAGATCGCGATATCGCATCTCATTTCTATGTTTCGTGATAAGTTATAATATTCATTCCTAACTATCATGTATACTTCGAATTCACTTCAAAAGAATGTAAATGCGACACTTCCATGCTAGGAAATAGCGTTTGCAAATATCTCCGCATCGAGGCAATAGGGTTCTAATGCTTCTTAAAACGCGATATCG
>NW_027490755.1:0-59168 GCF_050948175.1 Xylocopa sonorina | reverse complement strand
ATGATTTGCGAAGTGTTATGCATTCCTCGTCTACACATCAACTAAATGTAAATGCGCACTTCCTTGCAAGGAAATAGCGTTTGCAGATGTCTACGTATCGTAGCAATAGAGTTCTAATGCTTCTTAAAACGCGATATCGCATCTCATTTCTATGTTTCATGGTAAGATATAACATGATTTGCGAAGTATTGTGTATTCCTCATCTACACTTCAAATGAATGTGAATGCGATACTTCCTCGCTAGGAAATAGCGTTTGCAGATGTCTACGTATCGTAGCAATAGCTTTCTAATGCTACTTAAAACGCCATATCGAATCTCATTTCTATGTTTCATGGTAAGATATAATATGATTTGTGAAGTGTGATGTATTCCTCGTCTACACTTCAAATGAATGTAAATGCGACACTTCCTTGCAAGGAAATAGCAATTGCAGATGTCTACGTCTCGTAGCAATAGAGTTCATATGTTCTTAAAACGCGATATCGCATCTCAATTCTATGTTTCATGGTAAGATATAACGTGATTTGCGAAGTGTCATGTATTCCTTGTCTACACTTCAAATGTATGTGAATGCGATACTTCCTCGCTAGGAAATAGCGTCTGCAGATGTCTACGTATCGTAGCAATAGAGTTCTTATGATTCTAAAACGCGATATCGCATCTCATTTCTATCTTTCATGGTGAGATATAACATGATTTGCGAAGTGTTATGTGTTACTCGTCTACACTTCAAATGAATGTGAATGCGATACTTCCTCGCTAGGAAATAGCGTTTGCAGATGTCTACGTATCGTAGCAACAGCTTTCTAATGCTACTCAAAACGCGATATCGAATCTCATTTCTATGTTTCATGGTAAGATATAATATGATCTGCGACGTGTCATGTATTACTCGTCTACACTACAAATGAATGTAAATGCGACACTTCCTTGCAAGGAAATAGCGTTTGCAGATGTCTACGTATCGAAGCAATAGAGTTCAAATGCTTCTTAAAACGCGATATCGCATCTCATCTCTATGTTTCATGGTAAGATATAATATGATTTGCGAAGTATCATGTATTCCTCGTCTACACTCCAAATGAATGTAAATGCGACTCTTCCTTGCAAGGAAATAGCGTTTGCAGATGTCTACGTATCGAAGCAATAGAGTTCAAATGCTTCCTAAAACGAGATATTGCATCTCATATCTATGTTTCATGATAATATATAATATTCATTGCGAAGTGTTATGCATTCCTCGTCTACGATTCAAATGGATGTAAATGCGACTCTTCCTTGCAAGGAAATAGCGTTTGCAGATGTCTACGTATCGAAGCAATAGAGTTCAAATGCTTTCTAAAACGAGATATTGCATCTCATATCTATCTTTCATGATAAGATATAATATTCATTGCGAAGTGTTATGCATTCCTCGCCTATACTTCAAATGAAAGTAAATGCGAGACTTCTTTGCTAGGAAATAGCGTTTGCAAATGTCTACCTATCGTAGCAGTAGTGTTCTAATGCTTCTCAAAACGCGATATCGCATCTCATCTCTATGTTTCATGGTAAGATATAATATGATTTGCGAAGTATCATGTATTCCTCGTCTACACTCCAAATGAATGTAAATGCGACACTTCCTTGCAAGGAAATAGCGTTTGCAGATGTCTACGTATCGAAGCAATAGCCTTCAAATGCTTCCTAAAACGAGATATTGCATCTCATATCTATCTTTCATGATAAGATATAATATTCATTGCGAAGTGTTATGCATTCCTCGTCTACGAATCAAATGGATGTAAATGCGACACTTCCTTGCTAGGAATTAGCGTTTGCAGATGTCTACGTACCGAAGCAATACAGTTCAAATGCTTCTTAAAACGAGATATTCAATCTCATATCTGTGTTTCCTGATAAGATATAATATTCATTGCGAAGTGTTATGCATTCCTCGACTACGATTCAAATGAATGTAAATGCGACACTTCGTTGCATGGAAATAGAGTTTGCAGATGTCTACGTATCGTAGCAATAGAGTTCTTATGATTCTTAAAACGCGATATCGCATCTCGTTTCTATGTTTCATGGTAAGATATAATATGATTTGCGAAATATTGTGTATTCCTCGTCTACACTTCAAATGAATGTGAATGCGACACTTCCTCGCTAGGAAATAGCGTTTGCAGATGTCAACGTATCGTAGCAATAGCTTTCTAATGCTACTTTAAACGCGATATCGAATCTCATTTCTATGTTTCATGGTAAGATATAATATGATTTGCGAAGTGTTATGTATTCCTCGTCTACACTTCAAATGAATGTAAATGCGACACTTCCATGCAAGGAAATAGCGTTTGCAGATGTCTACGTATCGTAGCAGTAGAGTACTCATGATTCTTAAAACGCGATATCGCATCTCATTTCTACGTTTCATGGTAAGATATAATATGATTTGCGAAGTGTCATGTATTCGTCGTCTACAATTCAAATGAATGTGAATGCGACACTTCCTCGCTAGGAAATAGCGTTTGCAGATGTCTACGTATCGTAGCAATAGAGTTCTAATGCTTCTTAAAACGCGATATCGCATCTCATTTCTGTGTTTCATGGTAAGATATAATATGATTTGCGAAGTGTTATGTATTCCTCGTCTACACTTCAAATGAAAGTAAATGCGACACTTCCTTGGAAGGAAATAGCGATTGCAGATGTCTACGTATCGTAGCAGTAGAGTTCAAATGCTTCCTAAAACGCGATATCGCATCTCACTTCTATGTTTCATGGTAAGATATAATATGATTTGCGAAGTGTTATGTATTCCTCGTCTACACTTCAAATGAAAGTAAATTCGACACTTTCTTGCAAGGAAATAGCGTTTGCAGATGTCTACGTATCGTAGCAATGGATTTCTGATGCTTCTTAAAACGCGATATCGCATCTCATTTCTATGTTTCATGGTAAGATATAATATGATTTGCGAAGTGTTATGTATTCCTCGCCTACACTTCAAATGAATGTAAATGCGACACATCTTTGCGAGGAAATAGCGTTTACAGATGTCTACGTATCGTTGCAATAGAGTTCTTATGATTCTTAAAACGCGATATCGCATCTCATTTCTATGTTTCATGGTAAGATATAATATGATTTGCGGAGTGTTATGTATTCCTCGTCTACACTTCAAATGAATGTAAATGCGACACTTCCTTGCAAGGAAATAGCGATTGCAGATGTCTACGTATCGTAGCAATAGAGTTCATATGATTCTTAAAACGCGATATCGCATCTCATTTCTATGTTTCATGGTAAGATATAATATGATTTGCGAAGTATCATGTATTCCTCGTCTACATTTCAAATGAATGTAAATGCGACACTTCCTTGCTAGGAAATAGCGTCTGCAGATTTCTAGGTATCGTAGCAATAGAGTCCTAATGCTTCTTAAAACGCGATATCGCATCTCATTTCTACGTTTCATGGTAAGATATAATATGATTTGCGAAGTGTCATGTATTCGTCGTCTACAATTCAAATGAATGTGAATGCGACACTTCCTCGCTAGGAAATAGCGTTTGCAGATGTCTACGTATCGTAGCAATAGAGTTCTAATGCTTCTTAAAACGCGATATCGCATCTCATTTCTGTGTTTCATGGTAAGATATAATATGATTTGCGAAGTGTTATGTATTCCTCGTCTACACTTCAAATGAAAGTAAATGCGACACTTCCTTGGAAGGAAATAGCGATTGCAGATGTCTACGTATCGTAGCAGTAGAGTTCAAATGCTTCCTAAAACGCGATATCGCATCTCACTTCTATGTTTCATGGTAAGATATAATATGATTTGCGAAGTGTTATGTATTCCTCGTCTACACTTCAAATGAAAGTAAATTCGACACTTTCTTGCAAGGAAATAGCGTTTGCAGATGTCTACGTATCGTAGCAATGGATTTCTGATGCTTCTTAAAACGCGATATCGCATCTCATTTCTATGTTTCATGGTAAGATATAATATGATTTGCGAAGTGTTATGTATTCCTCGCCTACACTTCAAATGAATGTAAATGCGACACATCTTTGCGAGGAAATAGCGTTTACAGATGTCTACGTATCGTTGCAATAGAGTTCTTATGATTCTTAAAACGCGATATCGCATCTCATTTCTATGTTTCATGGTAAGATATAATATGATTTGCGGAGTGTTATGTATTCCTCGTCTACACTTCAAATGAATGTAAATGCGACACTTCCTTGCAAGGAAATAGCGTTTGCAGATGTCAACGTATCGTAGCAATAGAGTTCTTATGATTCTTAAAACGCGATATCGCATCTCATTTCTATGTTTCATGGTAAGATATAATATGATTTGCGAAGAGTTATGTAATCCTCGTCTACACTTCAAATGAATGTAAATGCGTCACTTCCTTGCTAGGAAATAGCGTTTGCAGATGTCTACGTATCGAAGCAATAGAGTTCAAATGCTTCTTAAAACGAGATATTGCACCTCATATCTATGTTTCCTGATAAGATATAATATTCATTGCGATGTGTTATGCATTCCTCGTCTACGATTCAAATGAATGTAAATGCGACACTTCCTTGCGAGGAAATAGCGTTTGCAGATGTCTAGGTATCGTAGCAATAGAGTTCTTATGATTCTTAAAACGCGATATCGCATCTCATTTCTATGTTTCATGGTAAGATATAATATGATTTGCGAAGTATCATGTATTCCTTGTCTACACTTCAAATGAATGTGAATGCGATACTTCCTCGCCAGGAAATAGCGTTTGCAGATGTCTACGTATGGTACCAATAGCTTTCTAATGCTTCTTAAAACGCGATGTCGAATCTCATTTCTATGTTTCATGGTAAGATATAATATGATTTGCGAAGTGTCATGTATTCCTCGTCTACACTTCAAATGAATGTAAATGCGACACTTCCTTGCAAGGAAATAGCGTTTGCAGATGTCTACGTATCGTAGCAATAGAGTTCTAATGCTTCTTAAATCGCGATATCGCATCTCATTTCTATGTTTCATGGTAAGATATAATATGATTTGCGAAGTGTTATGTATTCCTCGTCTACACTTCAAATGAATGTAAATGCGACACTTCCTTGCAAGGAAATAGCGTTTGCAGATGTCTACGTATCGAAGCAATAGAGTTCAAATGCTTCTTAAAACGAGATATTGCATCTCATATCTATGTTTCATGATAAGATATAATATTCATTGCGAAGTGTTATGCATTCCTCGCCTACGATTCAAATGAATGTAAATGCGACACTTCCTTGCTAGGAAGTAGCGATTGCAGATGTCTACGTATCGAAGCAATAGAGTTCAAATGCTTCTTAAAACGATATATTGCATCTCATATCTATGTTTGCTGATAAGATATAATATTCATTGCGATGTATTATGCATTCCTCGTCTACGATTCAAATGAATGTAAATGCGACACTTCCTTGCGAGGAAATAGCGTTTGCAGATGTCTAGGTATCGTAGCAATAGGGTTCTTATGATTCTTAAATGCGATACCGCATCTCATTTCTATGTTTCATGGTAAGCTATAATATGATTTGCGAAGTATCATGTATTCCTCGTCTACACTTCAAATGAATGTAAATGCGACACTTCCTTGCTAGGAAATAGCGTCTGCAGATGTCTAGGTATCGTAGCAATAGAGTTCTAATACTTCTTAAAACGCGATATCGCATCTCAATTCTATGTTTCATGGTAAGATATAATATGATTTGCGAAGTGTTATGTATTCCTCGTCTACAATTCAAATGAATGTAAATGCGACACTTCCTTGCAAGGAAATAGCGATTGCAGATGTCTACGTCTCGTAGCAATAGAGTTCATATGATTCTTAAAACGCGATATCGCATCTCATTTCTATGTTTCATGGTAAGATATAATATGATTTGCGAAGTATCATGTATTCCTCGTCTACATTTCAAATGAATGTAAATGCGACACTTCCTTGCTAGGAAATAGCGTCTCCAGATTTCTAGGTATCGTAGCAATAGAGTCCTAATGCTTCTTAAAACGCGATATCGCATCTCATTTCTATGTTTCATGGTAAGATATAATATGATTTGCGAAGTGTTATGTATTCCTCGTCTACACTTCAAATGAATGTAAATGCGACACTTCCTTGCAAGGAAATAGCGTTTGCAGAAGTCTACGTATCGTAGCAATAGAGTTCTAATGCTTCTTAAAACGCGATATCGCATCTCGTTTCTATGTTTCATGGTAAGATATAATATGATTTGCGAAATATTGTGTATTCCTCGTCTACACTTCAAATGAATGTGAATGCGACACTTCCTCGCTAGGAAATAGCGTTTGCAGATGTCAACGTATCGTAGCAATAGCTTTCTAATGCTACTTTAAACGCGATATCGAATCTCATTTCTATGTTTCATGGTAAGATATAATATGATTTGCGAAGTGTTATGTATTCCTCGTCTACACTTCAAATGAATGTAAATGCGACACTTCCATGCAAGGAAATAGCGTTTGCAGATGTCTACGTATCGTAGCAATAGAGTTCTCATGATTCTTAAAACGCGATATCGCATCTCATTTCTACGTTTCATGGTAAGATATAATATGATTTGCGAAGTGTCATGTATTCGTCGTCTACAATTCAAATGAATGTGAATGCGACACTTCCTCGCTAGGAAATAGCGTTTGCAGATGTCTACGTATCGTAGCAATAGAGTTCTAATGCTTCTTAAAACGCGATATCGCATCTCATTTCTGTGTTTCATGGTAAGATATAATATGATTTGCGAAGTGTTATGTATTCCTCGTCTACACTTCAAATGAAAGTAAATGCGACACTTCCTTGGAAGGAACTAGCGATTGCAGATGTCTACGTATCGTAGCAGTAGAGTTCAAATGCTTCCTAAAACGCGATATCGCATCTCACTTCTATGTTTCATGGTAAGATATAATATGATTTGCGAAGTGTTATGTATTCCTCGTCTACACTTCAAATGAAAGTAAATTCGACACTTTCTTGCAAGGAAATAGCGTTTGCAGATGTCTACGTATCGTAGCAATGGATTTCTGATGCTTCTTAAAACGCGATATCGCATCTCATTTCTATGTTTCATGGTAAGATATAATATGATTTGCGAAGTGTTATGTATTCCTCGCCTACACTTCAAATGAATGTAAATGCGACACATCTTTGCGAGGAAATAGCGTTTACAGATGTCTACGTATCGTTGCAATAGAGTTCTTATGATTCGTAAAACGCGATATCGCATCTCATTTCTATGTTTCATGGTAAGATATAATATGATTTGCGGAGTGTTATGTATTCCTCGTCTACACTTCAAATGAATGTAAATGCGACACTTCCTTGCAAGGAAATAGCGATTGCAGATGTCTACGTATCGTAGCAATAGAGTTCATATGATTCTTAAAACGCGATATCGCATCTCATTTCTATGTTTCATGGTAAGATATAATATGATTTGCGAAGTGTTATGTATTCCTCGTCTACACTTCAAATGAATGTAAATGCGACACTTCCTTGCAAGGAAATAGCGATTGCAGATGTCTACGTCTCGTAGCAATAGAGTTCATATGATTCTTAAAACGCGATATCGCATCTCATTTCTATGTATCATGGTAAGAAATAATATGATTTGCGAAGTGTTATGTAATCCTCGTCTACACTTCAAATGAATGTAAATGCGACACTTCCTTGCTAGGAAATAGCGTCTCCAGATGTCTAGGTATCGTAGCAATAGAGTTCTAATACTTCTTAAAACGCGATATCGCATCTCAATTCTATGTTTCATGGTAAGATATAATATGATTTGCGAAGTGTTATGTATTCCTCGTCTACACTTCAAATGAATGTAAATGCGACACTTCCTTGCAAGGAAATAGCGATTGCAGATGTCTACGTCTCGTAGCAATAGAGTTCATATGATTCTTAAAACGCGATATCGCATCTCATTTCTATGTTTCATGGTAAGATATAATATGATTTGCGAAGTATCATGTATTCCTCGTCTACATTTCAAATGAATGTAAATGCGACACTTCCTTGCTAGGAAATAGCGTCTGCAGATTTCTAGGTATCGTAGCAATAGAGTCCTAATGCTTCTTAAAACGCGATATCGCATCTCATTTCTACGTTTCATGGTAAGATATAATATGATTTGCGAGGTGTCATGTATTCGTCGTCTACAATTCAAATGAATGTGAATGCGACACTTCCTCGCTAGGAAATAGCGTTTGCAGATGTCTACGTATCGTAGCAATAGAGTTCTAATGCTTCTTAAAACGCGATATCGCATCTCATTTCTGTGTTTCATGGTAAGATATAATATGATTTGCGAAGTGTTATGTATTCCTCGTCTACACTTCAAATGAAAGTAAATGCGACACTTCCTTGGAAGGAAATAGCGATTGCAGATGTCTACGTATCGTAGCAGTAGAGTTCAAATGCTTCCTAAAACGCGATATCGCATCTCACTTCTATGTTTCATGGTAAGATATAATATGATTTGCGAAGTGTTATGTATTCCTCGTCTACACTTCAAATGAAAGTAAATTCGACACTTTCTTGCAAGGAAATAGCGTTTGCAGATGTCTACGTATCGTAGCAATGGATTTCTGATGCTTCTTAAAACGCGATATCGCATCTCATTTCTATGTTTCATGGTAAGATATAATATGATTTGCGAAGTGTTATGTATTCCTCGCCTACACTTCAAATGAATGTAAATGCGACACATCTTTGCGAGGAAATAGCGTTTACAGATGTCTACGTATCGTTGCAATAGAGTTCTTATGATTCTTAAAACGCGATATCGCATCTCATTTCTATGTTTCATGGTAAGATATAATATGATTTGCGGAGTGTTATGTATTCCTCGTCTACACTTCAAATGAATGTAAATGCGACACTTCCTTGCAAGGAAATAGCGTTTGCAGATGTCAACGTATCGTAGCAATAGAGTTCTTATGATTCTTAAAACGCGATATCGCATCTCATTTCTATGTTTCATGGTAAAATATAATATGATTTGCGAAGAGTTATGTAATCCTCGTCTACACTTCAAATGAATGTAAATGCGTCACTTCCTTGCTAGGAAATAGCGTTTGCAGATGTCTACGTATCGAAGCAATAGAGTTCAAATGCTTCTTAAAACGAGATATTGCATCTCATATCTATGTTTCCTGATAAGATATAATATTCATTGCGATGTGTTATGCATTCCTCGTCTACGATTCAAATGAATGTAAATGCGACACTTCCTTGCGAGGAAATAGCGTTTGCAGATGTCTAGGTATCGTAGCAATAGAGTTCTTATGATTCTTAAAACGCGATATCGCATCTCATTTCTATGTTTCATGGTAAGATATAATATGATTTGCGAAGTATCATGTATTCCTTGTCTACACTTCAAATGAATGTGAATGCGATACTTCCTCGCTAGGAAATAGCGTTTGCAGATGTCTACGTATGGTACCAATAGCTTTCTAATGCTTCTTAAAACGCGATGTCGAATCTCATTTCTATGTTTCATGGTAAGATATAATATGATTTGCGAAGTGTCATGTATTCCTCGTCTACACTTCAAATGAATGTAAATGCGACACTTCCTTGCAAGGAAATAGCGTTTGCAGATGTCTACGTTTCGTAGCAATAGAGTTCTAATGCTTCTTAAAACGCGATATCGCATCTCATTTCTATGTTTCATGGTAAGATATAATATGATTTGCGAAGTGTTATGTATTCCTCGTCTACACTTCAAATGAATGTAAATGCGACACTTCCTTGCAAGGAAATAGCGTTTGCAGATGTCTACGTATCGAAGCAATAGAGTTCAAATGCTTCTTAAAACGAGATATTGCATCTCATATCTATGTTTCATGATAAGATATAATATTCATTGCGAAGTGTTATGCATTCCTCGCCTACGATTCAAATGAATGTAAATGCGACACTTCCTTGCTAGGAAGTAGCGATTGCAGATGTCTACGTATCGAAGCAATAGAGTTCAAATGCTTCTTAAAACGATATATTGCATCTCATATCTATGTTTGCTGATAAGATATAATATTCATTGCGATGTATTATGCATTCCTCGTCTACGATTCAAATGAATGTAAATGCGACACTTCCTTGCGAGGAAATAGCGTTTGCAGATGTCTAGGTATCGTAGCAATAGGGTTCTTATGATTCTTAAATGCGATACCGCATCTCATTTCTATGTTTCATGGTAAGCTATAATATGATTTGCGAAGTATCATGTATTCCTCGTCTACACTTCAAATGAATGTAAATGCGACACTTCCTTGCTAGGAAATAGCGTCTGCAGATGTCTAGGTATCGTAGCAATAGAGTTCTAATACTTCTTAAAACGCGATATCGCATCTCAATTCTATGTTTCATGGTAAGATATAATATGATTTGCGAAGTGTTATGTATTCCTCGTCTACAATTCAAATGAATGTAAATGCGACACTTCCTTGCAAGGAAATAGCGATTGCAGATGTCTACGTCTCGTAGCAATAGAGTTCATATGATTCTTAAAACGCGATATCGCATCTCATTTCTATGTTTCATGGTAAGATATAATATGATTTGCGAAGTATCATGTATTCCTCGTCTACATTTCAAATGAATGTAAATGCGACACTTCCTTGCTAGGAAATAGCGTCTCCAGATTTCTAGGTATCGTAGCAATAGAGTCCTAATGCTTCTTAAAACGCGATATCGCATCTCATTTCTATGTTTCATGGTAAGATATAATATGATTTGCGAAGTGTTATGTATTCCTCGTCTACACTTCAAATGAATGTAAATGCGACACTTCCTTGCAAGGAAATAGCGTTTGCAGAAGTCTACGTATCGTAGCAATAGAGTTCTAATGCTTCTTAAAACGCGATATCGCATCTCATTTCCATGTTTCATGGTATGATATAATATGATTTGCGAAGTATCATGTATTCCTCGTCTACAATTCAAATGAATGTAAATGCGACACTTCCTTGCAAGGAAATAGCGTCTGCAGATATCTAGGTATCGTAGCAATAGAGTTCTAATGCTTCTTAAAACGCGATATCGCATCTTATTTCTATGTTTCATGGTAAGATGTAATATTATTTGCGAAGTGTTGTGCATTCCTCGCCTATACTTCAAATGAATGTAAATGCGAGACTTCTTTGCTAGGAAATAGCGTTTGCAGATGTCAAAGTATCGAAGCAATAGAGTTCAATTGATTCTTAAAACGCGATATCGCATCTCATTTCTATGTTCCATGGTAAGATATAACATGATTTGCGAAGTGTTATGTATTCCTCGTCTACACTTCAAATGAATGTGAATGCGATACTTCCTTGCTAGGAAATAGCGTCTGCAGATGTCTAGGTATCGTAGCAATAGAGTTCTAATGCTACTTAAAACGCGATATCGCATCTCATTTCTATGTTTCATGGTAAGATGTAATATTATTTGCGAAGTGTTATGTATTCCTCGCCTATACTTCAAATGAATGTAAATGCGAGACTTCTTTGCTAGGAAATAGCGTTTGCAAATGTCTACCTATCGTAGCAAGAGTGTTCTAATGCTACCTTAAAACGCGATATCGCATCTCATTTCTATGTTTCATGGTAAGATATAATATGATTTGCGAAGTATCATGTATTCCTCGTCTACACTTCAAATGAATGTAAATCCGACACTTCCTTGCTAGGAAATAGCATTCTGCAGATGTCTAGGTATCGTAGCAATAGAGTTCTAATGCTTCTTAAAACGCGATATCGCATCTCATTTCCATGTTTCATGGTATGATATAATATGATTTGCGAAGTTTTATGTATTCCTCGTCTACACTTCAAATGAATGTAAATGCGACACTTCCTTGCAAGGAAATAGCGATTGCAAATGTCTACGTATCGTAGCAATAGAGTCCATATGATACTTAAAACGCAATATCACATCTCATTTCTATTTTTCATGGTGAGATATAACATGATTTGCGAAGTGTTATGTATTACTCGTCTACACTTCAAATGAATGTGAATGCGATACTTCCTCGCTAGGAAATAGCGTTTACAGATGTCTACGTATCGAAGCAATAGAGTTCAAATGCTTCTTAAAACGAGATATTGCATCTCATATCTATGTTTCATGATAAGATATAATATTCATTGCGAAGTGTTATGCATTCCTCGCCTACGATTCAAATGAATGTAAATGCGACACTTCCTTGCTAGGAAATAGCGATTGCAGAAGTCTACGTATCGTAGCAATAGAGTTCTAATGCTTCTTAAAACGCGATATCGCATCTCATTTCTATGTCTCATGGTAAGATGTAATATTATTTGCGAAGTGTTATGTATTCCTCGCCTATACTTCAAATGAATGTAAATGCGAGACTTCTTTGCTAGGAAATAGCGTTTGCAAATGTCAACCTATCGTAGCAATAGTGTTCTAATGCTTCTTAAAACGCGATATCGTATCTCATTTCTATGTTTCATGGTAAGATATAATATGATTTGCGAAGTGTTATGTATTCCTCGTCTACACATCAACTAAATGTAAATGCGCACTTCCTTGCAAGGAAATAGCGTTTGGAGATGTCAACGTATCGTAGCAATAGAGTTCTTATGATTCTTAAAACGCGATATCGCATCTCATTTCTATGTTTCATGGTAAGATATAATATGATTTGCGAAGTGTTATGTAATCCTCGTCTACACTTCAAATGAATGTAAATGCGACACTTCCTTGCTAGGAAATAGCGTTTGCAGATGTCTACGTATCGAAGCAATAGAGTTCAAATGCTTCTTAAAACGAGATATTGCATCTCATATCTATGTTTCCTGATAACATATAATATTCATTGCGATGTGTTATGCATTCCTCGTCTACGATTCAAATGAATGTAAGTGCGACACTTCCTTGCGAGGAAATAGCGTTTGCAGATGTCTAGGTATCGTAGCAATAGAGTTCTTATGATTCTTAAAACGCGATATCGCATCTCATTTCTATGTTTCATGGTAAGATATAATATGATTTGCGAAGTGTTATGTATTCCTCGTCTACGATTCAAATGAATGTAAATGCGACACTTCCTTGCTAGGAAATAGCGATTGCAGAAGTCTACGTATCGTAGCAATAGAGTTCTAATGCTTCTTAAAACGCGATATCGCATGTCATTTCTATGTTTCATGGTAAGATGTAATATTATTTGCGAAGTGTTATGTATTCCTCGCCTATACTTCAAATGAATGTAAATGCGAGACTTCTTTGCTAGGAAATAGCGTTTGCAAATGTCTACCTATCGTAGCAATAGTGTTCTAATGCTTCTTAAAACGCGATATGGTATCTCATTTCTATGTTTCATGGTAAGATATGATATGATTTGCGAAGTGTTATGTATTCCTCGTCTACACATCAACTAAATGTAAATGCGCACTTCCTTGCAAGGAAATAGCGTTTGCAGATGTCAACGTATCGTAGCAATGGAGTTCTTATGATTCTTAAAACGCGATATCGCATCTCATTTCTATGTTTCATGGTAAGATATAATATGATTTGCGAAGTGTTACGTAATCCTCGTCTACACTTCAAATGAAAGTAAATGCCACTCTTCCTTGCTAGGAAATAGCGTTTGCAGATGTCTACGTATCGAAGCAATAGAGTTCAAATGCTTCTTAAAACGAGATATTGCATCTCATATCTATGTTTCCTGATAAGATATAATATTCATTGCGATGTATTATGCATTCCTCGTCTACGATTCAAATGAATGTAAATGCGACACTTCCTTGCGAGGAAATAGCGTTTGCAGATGTCTAGGTATCGTAGCAATAGAGTTCTTATGATTCTTAAAACGCGATATCGCATCTCATTTCTATGTTTCATGGTAAGCTATAATATGATTTGCGAAGTATCATGTATTCCTCGTCTACACTTCAAATGAATGTAAATGCGACACTTCCTTGCTAGGAAATAGCGTCTGCAGATGTCTAGGTATCGTAGCAATAGAGTTCTAATACTTCTTAAAACGCGATATCGCATCTCAATTCTATGTTTCATGGTAAGATATAATATGATTTGCGAAGTGTTATGTATTCCTCGTCTACACTTCAAATGAATGTAAATGCGAAACTTCCTTGCCAGGAAATAGCGATTGCAGATGTCTACGTCTCGTAGCAATAGAGTCCATATGATTCTTAAAACGCGATATCGCATCTCATTTCTATGTTTCATGGTAAGATGTAACATGATTAGCGAAGTGTTATGTATTCCTTGTCTACGATTCAAATGAATGTAAATGCGACACTTCCTTGCAAGGAAATAGCGTTTGCAGATGTCTACGTATCGTAGCAATAGAGTTCAAATGCTTCTTAAAACGCGATATCGCATCTCATTTCTATGTTTCATGGTAAGATATAATATGATTTGCGAAGTGTTATGTATTCCTCGTCTACACTTCAAATGAATGTAAATGCGACACTTCCTTGCTAGGAAATAGCATCTGCAGATGTCTAGGTATCGTAGCAATAGAGTTCTAATGCTTCTTAAAACGCGATATCGCATCTCATTTCTATGTTTCATGGTAAGATATAATATGATTTGCGCAGTGTGATGTATTCCTCGTCTACACTTCAAATGAATGTAAATTCGACACTTCCTTGCAAGGAAATAGCGATTGCAGATGTCTACGTCTCGTAGCAATAGAGTTCATATGTTCTTAAAACGCGATATCGCATCTCAATTCTATGTTTCATGGTAAGATATAACATGATTTGCGAAGTGTTATGTATTCCTTGTCTACACTTCAAATGAATGTGAATGCGATACTTCCTCGCTAGGAAATAGCGTTTGCAGATGTCTACGTATCGTAGCAATAGCTTTCTAATGCTTCTTAAAACGCGATATCGAATCTCATTTCTATGTTTCATGGTGAGATATAATATGATTTGCGAAGTGTCACGTATTCCTCGTCTACACATCAACTAAATGTAAATGCGCACTTCCTTGCAAGGAAATAGCGTTTGCAGATGTCTACGTATCGAAGCAATAGTGTTCAAATGCTTCTTAAAACGCGATATCGCATCTCATTTCTATGTTTCATGGTAAGATATAACATGATTTGCGAAGTATTGTGTATTCCTCGTCTACACTTCAAATGAATGTAAATGCGACTCTTCCTTGCAAGGAAATAGCGTTTGCTGATGTCCACGCATCGAAGCAATAGAGTTCATATGATTCTTAAAACGCGATATCACATCTCATTTCTATGTTTCATGGTAAGATATAACATGATTTGCGAAGTGTTATGTATTCCTCGTCTACACTTCAAATGAATGTGAATGCGATACTTCCTCGCTAGGAAATAGCGTTTGCAGATGTCTACGTATCGTAGCAATAGCTTTCTAATGCTTCTTAAAACGCGATATCGAATCTCATTTCTATGTTTCATAGTAAGATATAATATGATTTGCGAAGTGTTATGTATTCCTCGTCTACACTTCAAATGAATGTAAATGCGACACTTCCTTGCTAGGAAATAGCGTCTGCAGATGTCTAGGTATCGTAGCAATAGAGTTCAAATGCTTCCTAAAACAAGATATCGCATCTCAATTCTATGTTTCATGATAGGATGTAATATTCATTGCGAAGTGTTATGTATTCCTCGCCTACACTTCAAATGAATGTAAATGCGACACTTCCTTGCTAGGAAATAGCGATTGCAGATGTCTACGTATCGTAGCAGTAGAGTTCATATGATACATTAAACGCGATATCGCATCTCATTTCTATGTTTCATGGTGAGATATAACATGTTTTGCGAAGTGTTATGTATTACTCGTCTACACTTCAAATGAATGTGAATGCGATACTTCCTCGCTAGGAAATAGCGTTTGCAGATATCTACGTATCGTAGCAACAGCTTTCTAATGCTACTCAAAACGCGATATCGAATCTCATTTCTATGTTTCATGGTAAGATATAATATGATTTGCGGCGTGTCATGTATTCCTCGTCTACACTACAAATGAATGTAAATGCGACTCTTCCTTGCAAGGAAATAGCGTTTGCAGATGTCTACGTATCGAAGCAATAGAGTTCAAATGCTTCCTAAAACGAGATATTGCATCTCATATCTATGTTTCATGATAAGATATAATATTCATTGCGTAGTGTTATGCATTCCTCGTCTACGATTCAAATGGATGTAAATGCGACTCTTCCTTGCAAGGAAATAGCGTTAGCAGATGTCTACGTATCGAAGCAATAGAGTTCAAATGCTTCCTAAAACGAGATATTGCATCTCATATCTATCTTTCATGATAAGATATAATATTCATTGCGAAGTGTTATGCATTCCTCGTCTACACTTCAAATGAATGTAAATGCGACACTTCCTTGCAAGGAAATAGCGATTGCAGATGTCTACGTATCGTAGCAATAGAGTTCATATGATACTTTATACGCGATATCGCATCTCATTTCTATGTTTCATGGTAAGATATAATATGATTTGCGAAGTATTGTGTATTCCTCGTCTACACTTCAAATGAATGTGAATGCGACACTTCCTCGATAGGAAATGGCGTTCGCAGATGTCTACGTATCGTAGCAATAGATTTCTAATGCTTCTTAAAACGCGATATCGCATCTCATTTCTATGTTTCATGGTAAGAAATAATATGATTTGCGAAGTGTTATGTATTCCTCTTCTACACTTCAAATGAATGTAAAGGCGACACTTCCTTGCAAGGAAATAGCGTTTGCAGATTTCTACGTATCGTAGCAATAGAGTTCTTATGATTCTTAAAACGCGATAACGCATACCATTTCTATGTTTCATGGTAAGATATAATATGATTTGCGAAGTATTGTGTATTCCTCATCTACACTTCAAATGAATGTGAATGCGACATTTCCTCGCTAGGAAATGGCGTTTGCAGATGTCTACGTATCGTAGCAATAGATTTCTAATGCTTCTTAAAACGCGATATCGCATCTCATTTCTATGTTTCATGTTAAGATATAATATGATTTGCGAAGTGTTATGTATTCCTCGTCTACACTTCAAATGAATGTAAATGCGACACTTCCTTGCAAGGAAATAGCGATTGCAGATGTCTACGTATCGTAGCAATGGAGTTCATATGATACTTAAAACGCGATATCGCATCTCATTTCTATGTTTCATGGTGAGATATAACATGATTTGCGAAGTGTTATGTATTCCTCGTCTACACTTCAAATGAATGTGAATGCGATACTTCCTCGCTAGGAAATAGCGTCTGCAGATGTCTACGTCTCAAAGCAATAGAGTTCATATGATTCTTAAAACGCGATATCGCATCTCAATTCTATGTTTCATGGTAAGATATAACATGACTTGCGAAGTGTTATGTATTCCTTGCCTACACTTCAAATGAATGTGAATGCGATACTTCCTCGCTAGGAAATAGCGTTTGCAGATGTCTACGTATCGTAGCAATAGATTTCTAATGCTTCTTAAAACGCGATATCGCATCTCATTTCTATGTGTCATGGTAAGATATAATATGATTTGCGAAGTGTTATGTATTCCTCGTCTACACTTCAAATGAATGTAAATGCGACACTTCCTTGCAAGGAAATAGCGATTGCAGATGTCTACGTATCGCAGCAATAGAGTTCATATGATACTTAAAACGTGATATCGCATCTCATTTCTATTTTTCATGGTGAGATATAACATGATTTGCGAAGTGTTATGTATTACTCGTCTACACTTCAAATGAATGTGAATGCGATACTTCCTCGCTAGGAAATAGCGTTTGCAGATGTCTACGTATCGTAGCAATAGATTTCTAATGCTTCTTAAAACGCGATATCGCATCTCATTTCTATGTTTCATGGTAAGATATAATATGATTTGCGAAGTGTTATGTATTCCTCGTCTACACTTCAAATGAATGTAAATGCGACACTTCCTTGCAAGGAAATAGCGATTGCAGATGTCTACGTATCGTAGCAATAGAGTTCATACGATACTTAAAACGTGATATCGCATCTCATTTCTATTTTTCATGGTGAGATATAACATGATTTGCGAAGTGTTATGTATTACTCGTCTACACTTCAAATGAATGTGAATGCGATACTTCCTCGCTAGGAAATAGCGTTTGCAGATGTCTACGTATCGTAGCAACAGCTTTCTAATTCTACTCAAAACGCGATATCGAATCTCATTTCTATGTTTCATGGTGAGATATAATATGATTTGCGACGTGTCATGTATTCCTCGTCTACACTACAAATGAATGTAAATGCGACACTTCCTTGCAAGGAAACAGCGTTTGCAGATGTCTACGTATCGAAGCAATAGAGTTCAAATGCTTCTTAAAACGCGATATCGCATCTCATCTCTATGTTTCATGGTAAGATATAATATGATTTGCGAAGTATCATGTATTCCTCGTCTACACTCCAAATGAATGTAAATGCGACTCTTCCTTGCAAGGAAATAGCGTTTGCAGATTTCTACGTATCGAAGCAATAGAGTTCAAATGCTTCCTAAAACGAGATATTGCACCTCATATATATCTTTCATGATAAGATATAATATTCATTGCGAAGTGTTATGCATTCCTCGTCTACGATTCAAATGGATGTAAATGCGACACTTCCTTGCTAGGAATTAGCGTTTGCAGATGTCTACGTATCGAAGCAATACAGTTCAAATGCTTCTTAAAACGAGATATTCAATCTCATATCTATGTTTCCTGATAAGATATAATATTCATTGCGAAGTGTTATGCATTCCTCGACTACGATTCAAATGAATGTAAATGCGACACTTCCTTGCAAGGAAATAGCGTTTGCAGATGTCTACGTCTCGTAGCAATAGAGCTCATATGTTCTTAAAACGCGATATCGCATCTCAATTCTATGTTTCATGGTAAGATATAACATGATTTGCGAAGTGTTATGTATTCCTTGTCTACACTTCAAATGAATGTGAATGCGATACTTCCTCGCCAGGAAATAGCGTCTGCAGATGTCTAGGTATCGTAGCAATAGAGTTCTAATGCTTCATATAACGCGATATCGCATCTCATTTCTATGTTTCATGGTAAGATATAATATGATTTGCGAAGTGTGATGTATTCCTCGTCTACACTTCAAATGAATGTAAATGCGACACTTCCTTGCAAGGAAATAGCGACTGCAGATATCTACGTCTCGTAGCAATAGAGTTCATATGTTCTTAAAACGCGATATCGCATCTCAATTCTATGTTTCATGGTAAGATATAACATGATTTGCGAAGTGTTATGTATTCCTGGTCTACACTTCAAATGAATGTGAATGCGATACTTCCTCGCTAGGAAATAGCGTCTGCAGATGTCTAGGTATCGTAGCAATAGAGTTCTAATGCTTCTCAAAACGCGATATCGCATCTCATTTCTATGTTTCATGGTGAGATATAATATGATTTGCGAAGTGTTGTGTATTCCTCGTCTACACTTCAAATGAATGTAAATGCGACACTTCCTGGCTAGTAAATAGCGTCTGGAGATGTCTACGTATCGAAGCAAAAGAGTTCATATGATACTTAAAACGCGATATCGCACCTCATTTCTATGTTTCATGGTGAGATATAACATGATTTGCGAAGTGTTATGTATTACTCGTCTACACTTCAAATGAATGTGAATGCGATACTTCCTCGCTAGGAAATAGCGTTTGCAGATGTCTACGTATCGTAGCAACAGCATTCTAATGCTACTCAAAACGCGATATCGAATCTCATTTCTATGTTTCATGGTAAGATATAATATGATTTGCGACGTGTCATGTATTCCTCGTCTACACTACAAATGAATGTAAATGCGACACTTCCTTGCAAGGAAATAGCGTTTGCAGATGTCTACGTATCGAAGCAATAGTGTTCAAATGCTTCTTAAAACGCGATATCGCATCTCATCTCTATGTTTCATGGTAAGATATAATATGATTTGCGAAGTATCATGTATTCCTCGTCTACACTTCAAATGAATGTAAATGCGACTCTTCCTTGCAAGGAAATAGCGTTTGCAGATGTCCACGTATCGAAGCAATAGAGTTCAAATGCTTCTTAAAACGAGATATTGCTTCACATATCTATGTTTCCTGATAAGATATAATATTCATTCCGAAGTGTTATGCATTCCACGTCTACGATTCAATTTAATGTAAATGCGACACTTCCTTGCAAGGAAATAGCGTTTGCAGATGTCTACGTATCGTAGCAATACAGTTCTTATGATTCTTAAAAAGCGATATCGCATCTCATTTCTATGTTTCATGATAAGATGTAATATTCATTGCGAAGTGTTATGTATTCCTCGCCTACACTTCAAATGAATATAAATGCGACACTTCCTCGCTAGGAAATGGCGTTTGCAGATGTCTACGTATCCTAGCAATAGATTTCTAATGCTTCTTAAAACGAGATATCGCATCTGATTTCTATGTTTCATGGTAAGATATAATATGATTTGCGAAGTGTTATGTATTCCTCGTCTACACTTCAAATGAATGTAAATGAGACACTTCCTAGCAAGGAAATAGCGTTTGCAGATGTCTACGTATCGAAGCAATAGAGTTCAAATGCTTCTTAAAACGAGATATTGCATCTCATATCTATGTTTCCGGATAAGATATAATATTCATTGCGAAGTGTTATGCATTCCTCGTCTACGCTTCAAATGAATGTAAATGCGACACTTCCTTGCAAGGAAATATCGTTTGCAGATGTCTACGTATCGTAGCAATAGAGTTCTTATGATTCTTAAAACGCGATATCGCATCTCATTTCTATATTTCATGGTAAGATATAATATGATTTCCGAAGTATCATGTATTCCTCGTCTACACTTCAAATGAATGTAAATGCGACACTTCCTTGCAAGGAAATAGCGTTTGCAGATGTCTACGTATCGTAGCAATAGAGTTCTAATGCTTCTTAAAACGCGATATCGCATCTCATTTCTATGTTTCATGGTAAGATATAATATGATTTGCGAAGTGTTATCCATTCCTCGTCTACACATCAACTAAATGTAAATGCGCACTTCCTTGCAAGGAAATAGCGTTTGCAGATGTCAACGTATCGTAGCAATAGAGTTCTTATGATTCTTAAAACGCGATATCGCATCTCGTTTCTATGTTTCATGGTAAGATATAATATGACTTGCGAAGTGTTATGCATTCCTCGTCTACACTTCAAGTGAATGTAAATGCGACACTTCTTTGCAAGGAAACAGCGTTTGCAGATGTCTACGTATCGTAGCAATAGAGTTCCTATGATTCTTAAAACGCGATATCGCATCTCATTTCTATGTTTCATGGTAAGATATAATATGATTTGCGAAGTGTTATGTATTCCTCGTCTACACTTCAAATGAATGTAAATGCGACACTTCCTTGCAAGGAAATAGCGTATGCAAATGTCTACCTATTGTAGCAGTAGTGTTCTAATGCTTCTTAGAACGCGATGTCGCATCTCATTTCTATGTTTCATGGTAAGATATAATATGATTTGCGAAGTGTTATGTATTCCTCGTCTACACTTCAAATGAATGTAAATGCGATACTTCCTTGCAAGGAAATAGCGTTTGCAGATGTCTACGTATCGTAGCAATAGAGTTCTTATGATTCTTAAAACGCGATATCGCATCTCATTTCTATATTTCATGGTAAGATATAATATGATTTCCGAAGTATCATGTATTCCTCGTCTACACTTCAAATGAATGTAAATGCGACACTTCCTTGCAAGGAAATAGCGTTTGCAGATGTCTACGTATCGTAGCAATAGAGTTCTAATGCTTCTTAAAACGCGATATCGCATCTCATTTCTATGTTTCATGGTAAGATATAATATGATTTGCGAAGTGTTATCCATTCCTCGTCTACACATCAACTAAATGTAAATGCGCACTTCCTTGCAAGGAAATAGCGTTTGCAGATGTCAACGTATCGTAGCAATAGAGTTCTTATGATTCTTAAAACGCGATATCGCATCTCGTTTCTATGTTTCATGGTAAGATATAATATGACTTGCGAAGTGTTATGCATTCCTCGTCTACACTTCAAGTGAATGTAAATGCGACACTTCTTTGCAAGGAAACAGCGTTTGCAGATGTCTACGTATCGTAGCAATAGAGTTCCTATGATTCTTAAAACGCGATATCGCATCTCATTTCTATGTTTCATGGTAAGATATAATATGATTTGCGAAGTGTTATGTATTCCTCGTCTACACTTCAAATGAATGTAAATGCGACACTTCCTTGCAAGGAAATAGCGTATGCAAATGTCTACCTATTGTAGCAGTAGTGTTCTAATGCTTCTTAGAACGCGATGTCGCATCTCATTTCTATGTTTCATGGTAAGATATAATATGATTTGCGAAGTGTTATGTATTCCTCGTCTACACTTCAAATGAATGTAAATGCGATACTTCCTTGCAAGGAAATAGCGTTTGCAGATGTCTACGTATCGAAGCAATAGAGTTCAAATGCTTCTTAAAACGAGATATTGCATCTCATATCTATGTTTCATGATAAGATATAATATTCATTGCGAAGTGTTATGCATTCCTCGCCTACGATTCAAATGAATGTAAATGCGACACTTCCTTGCTAGGAAATAGCGATTGCAGATGTCTACGTATCGTAGCAATAGAGTTCTAATGCTTCTTAAAACGCGATATCGCATCTCATTTCTATGTTTCATGGTAAGATGTAATATTATTTGCGAAGTGTTATGTATTCCTCGCCTATACTTCAAATGAATGTAAATGCGAGACTTCTTTGCTAGGAAATAGCGTTTGCAAATGTCTACCTATCGTAGCAATAGTGTTCTAATGCTTCTTAAAACGCGATATCGTATCTCATTTCTATGTTTCATGGTAAGATATAATATTCATTGCGATGTGTTATGCATTCCTCGTCTACGATTCAAATGAATGTAAATGCGACACTTCCTTGCGAGGAAATAGCGATTGCAGAAGTCTACGTATCGTAGCAATAGAGTTCTAATGCTTCTTAAAACGCGATATCGCATCTCATTTCTATGTTTCATGGTAAGATGTAATATTATTTGCGAAGTGTTATGTATTCCTCGCCTATACTTCAAATGAATGTAAATGCGAGACTTCTTTGCTAGGAAATAGCGTTTGCAAATATCTACCTATCGTAGCAATAGTGTTCTAATGCTTCTTAAAACGCGATATCGCATCTCATTTCCATGTTTCATGGTATGATATAATATGATTTGCGAAGTATCATGTATTCCTCGTCTACATTTCAAATGAATGTAAATGCGACACTTCCTTGCAAGGAAATAGCGTCTGCAGATGTCTAGGTATCGTAGCAATAGAGTTCTAATGCTTCTTAAAACGCGATATCGCATCTTATTTCTATGTTTCATGGTAAGATGTAATATTATTTGCGAAGTGTTATGCATTCCTCGCCTATACTTCAAATGAATGTAAATGCGAGACTTCTTTGCTAGGAAATAGCGTTGGCAGATGTCAAAGTATCGAAGCAATAGAGTTCAATTGATTCTTAAAACGCGATATCGCATCTCATTTCTATGTTCCATGGTAAGATATAACATGATTTGCGAAATGTTATGTATTCCTCGTCTACACTTCAAATGAATGTGAATGCGATACTTCCTTGCTAGGAAATAGCGTCTGCAGATGTCTAGGTATCGTAGCAATAGAGTTCTAATGCTACTTAAAACGCGATATCGCATCTCATTTCTATGTTTCATGGTAAGATGTAATATTATTTGCGAAGTGTTATGTATTCCTCGCCTATACTTCAAATGAATGTAAATGCGAGACTTCTTTGCTAGGCAATAGCGTTTGCAAATGTCTACCTATCGTAGCAAGGGTGTTCTAATGCTACCTTAAAACGCGATATCGCATCTCATTTCTATGTTTCATGGTAAGATATAATATGATTTGCGAAGTATCATGTATTCCTCGTCTACACTTCAAATGAATGTAAATCCGACACTTCCTTGCTAGGAAATAGCATCTGCAGATGTCTAGGTATCGTAGCAATAGAGTTCTAATGCTTCTTAAAACGCGATATCGCATCTCATTTCCATGTTTCATGGTATGATATAATATGATTTGCGAAGTATCATGTATTCCTCGTCTACATTTCAAATGAATGTAAATGCGACACTTCCTTGCAAGGAAATAGCGTCTGCAGATGTCTAGGTATCGTAGCAATAGAGTTCTAATGCTTCTTAAAACGCGATATCGCATCTTATTTCTATGTTTCATGGTAAGATGTAATATTATTTGCGAAGTGTTATTTATTCCTCGTCTACACTTCAAATGAATGTAAATGCGACACTTCCTTGCAAGGAAATAGCGATTGCAGATGTCTACGTCTCGTAGCAAGAGAGTTCATATGATTTTTAAAACGAGATATTGCATCTCATATTTATGTTTCCTGATAAGATATAATATTCATTGCGAAGTGTTATGCATTCCTCGTCTACGATTCAAATGATTGTAAATGCGACACTTCCTTGCAAGGAAATAGCGTTTGCAGATGTCTACGTATCGTAGCAATAGAGTTCTAATGCTTCTTGAAACGCGATATCGCATCTCATTTCTATGTTTCATGGTAAGATATAACATGATTTGCGAAGTATTGTGTATTCCTCGTCTACACTTCAAATGAATGTGAATGCGATACTTCCTCGCTAGGAAATAGCGTTTGCTGATGTCTACGTATCGTAGCAATAGCTTTCTAATGCTACTTAAAACGCGATATCGAATCTCATTTCTATGTTTCATGGTAAGATATAATATGATTTGCGAAGTTTTATGTATTCCTCGTCTACACTTCAAATGAATGTAAATGCGACACTTCCTTGCAAGGAAATAGCGATTGCAGATGTCTACGTATCGTAGCAATAGAGTCCACATGATACTTAAAACGCGATATCGCATCTCATTTCTATTTTTCATGGTGAGATATAACATGATTTGCGAAGTGTTATGTATTACTCGTCTACACATCAAATGAATGTGAATGCGATACTTCCTCACTAGGAAATAGCGTTTACAGATGTCTACGTATCGAAGCAATAGAGTTCAAATGCTTCTTAAAACGAGATATTGCATCTCATATCTATGTTTCATGATAAGATATAATATTCATTGCGAAGTGTTATGCATTCCTCGCCTACGATTCAAATGAATGTAAATGCGACACTTCCTTGCTAGGAAATAGCGATTGCAGAAGTCTACGTATCGTAGCAATAGAGTTCTAATGCTTCTTAAAACGCGATATCGCATCTCATTTCTATGTCTCATGGTAAGATGTAATATTATTTGCGAAGTGTTATGTATTCCTCGCCTATACTTCAAATGAATGTAAATGCGAGACTTCTTTGCTAGGAAATAGCGTTTGCAAATGTCTACCTATCGTAGCAATAGTGTTCTAATGCTTCTTAAAACGCGATATCGTATCTCATTTCTATGTTTCATGGTAAGATATAATATGATTTGCGAAGTGTTATGTATTCCTCGTCTACACATCAACTAAATGTAAATGCGCACTTCCTTGCAAGGAAATAGCGTTTGGAGATGTCAACGTATCGTAGCAATAGAGTTCTTATGATTCTTAAAACGCGATATCGCATCTCATTTCTATGTTTCATGGTAAGATATAATATGATTTGCGAAGTGTTATGTAATCCTCGTCTACACTTCAAATGAATGTAAATGCGACACTTCCTTGCTAGGAAATAGCGTTTGCAGATGTCTACGTATCGAAGCAATAGAGTTCAAATGCTTCTTAAAACGAGATATTGCATCTCATATCTATGTTTCCGGATAAGATATAATATTCATTGCGATGTGTTATGCATTCCTCGTCTACGATTCAAATGAATGTAAATGCGACACTTCCATGCGAGGAAATAGCGTTTGCAGATGTCTAGGTATCGTAGCAATAGAGTTCTTATGATTCTTAAAACGCGATATCGCATCTCATTTCTATGTTTCATGGTAAGATATAATATGATTTGCGAAGTGTTATGTATTCCTCGTCTACGATTCAAATGAATGTAAATGCGACACTTCCTTGCTAGGAAATAGCGATTGCAGAAGTCTACGTATCGTAGCAATAGAGTTCTAATGCTTCTTAAAACGCGATATCGCATGTCATTCCTATGTTTCATGGTAAGATGTAATATTATTTGCGAAGTGTTATGTATTCCTCGTCTATACTTCAAATGAATGTAAATGCGAGACTTCTTTGCTAGGAAATAGCGTTTGCAAATGTCTACCTATCGTAGCAATAGTGTTCTAATGCTTCTTAAAACGCGATATCGTATCTCATTTCTATGTTTCATGGTAAGATATAATATGATTTGCGAAGTGTTATGTATTCCTCGTCTACACTTCAAATGAATGTAAATGCGACACTTCCTTGCTAGGAAATAGCATCTGCAGATGTCTAGTTATCGTAGCAATAGAGTTCTAATGCTTCTTAAAACGCGATATCGCATCTCATTTCTATGTTTCATGGTAAGATATAATATGATTTGCGAAGTGTGATGTATTCCTCGTCTACACTTCAAATGAATGTAAATGCGACACTTCCTTGCAAGGAAATAGCGATTGCAGATGTCTACGTCTCGTAGCAATAGAGTTCATATGTTCTTAAAACGCGATATCGCATCTCAATTCTATGTTTCATGGTAAGATATAAAATGATTTGCGAAGTGTTATGTATTCCTTGTCTACACTTCAAATGAATGTGAATGCGATACTTCCTCGCTAGGAAATAGCGTTTGCAGATATCTACGTATCGTAGCAATAGCTTTCTAATGCTTCTTAAAACGCGATATCGAATCTCATTTCTATGTTTCATGGTGAGATATAATATGATTTGCGTAGTGTCATGTATTCCTCGTCTACACATCAACTAAATGTAAATGCGCACTTCCTTGCAAGGAAATAGCGTTTGCAGATGTCTACGTATCGAAGCAATAGTGTTCAAATGCTTCTTAAAACGCGATATCGCATCTCATTTCTATGTTTCATGGTAAGATATAACATGATTTGCGAAGTATTGTGTATTCCTCGTCTACACTTCAAATGAATGTAAATGCGACTCTTCCTTGCAAGGAAATAGCGTTTGCTGATGTCCACGCATCGAAGCAATAGAGTTCATATGATTCTTAAAACGCGATATCACATCTCATTTCTATGTTTCATGGTAAGATATAACATGATTTGCGAAGTGTTATGTATTCCTCGTCTACACTTCAAATGAATGTGAATGCGATACTTCCTCGCTAGGAAATAGCGTTTGCAGATGTCTACGTATCGTAGCAATAGCTTTCTAATGCTTCTTAAAACGCGATATCGAATCTCATTTCTATGTTTCATAGTAAGATATAATATTCATTGCGAAGTGTTATGCATTCCTCGTCTACGATTCAAATGGATGTAAATGCGACTCTTCCTTGCAAGGAAATAGCGTTAGCAGATGTCTACGTATCGAAGCAATAGAGTTCAAATGCTTCCTAAAACGAGATATTGCATCTCATATCTATCTTTCATGATAAGATATAATATTCATTGCGAAGTGTTATGCATTCCTCGTCTACACTTCAAATGAATGTAAATGCGACACTTCCTTGCAAGGAAATAGCGATTGCAGATGTCTACGTATCGTAGCAATAGAGTTCATATGATACTTTAAACGCGATATCGCATCTCATTTCTATGTTTCATGGTGAGATATAACATGATTTGCGTAGTGTTATGTATTACTCGTCTACACTTCAAATGAATGTGAATGCGATACTTCCTCGCTAGGAAATAGCGTTTGCAGGTATCTACGTATCGTAGCAACAGCTTTCTAATGCTACTCAAAACGCGATATCGAATCCCATTTCTATGTTTCATGGTAAGATATAATATGATTTGCGGCGTGTCATGTATTCCTCGTCTACACTACAAATGAATGTAAATGCGACACTTCCTTGCCAGGAAATAGCATCTGCAGATGTCTAGGTATCGTGGCAATAGAGTTCTAATGCTTCTTAAAACGCGATATCTCATCTCATTTCTATGTTTCATGGTATGATATAATATGATTTGCGAAGTATCATGTATTCCTCGTCTACATTTCAAACGAATGTAAATGCGACACTTCCTTGCTAGGAAATAGCGTCTGCAGATGTCTAGGTATCGTAGCAATAGAGTTCTAATGCTTCCTAAAACGCGATATCGCATCTCATTTCTATGTTTCATGGTAAGATATAATATGTTTTGCGAAGTGTTATGTATTCCTCGTCTACACTTCAAATGAATGTAAATGCGACACTTCCTTACAAGGAAATAGCGTTTGCAGATGTCTACGTATCGAAGCAATAGAGTTCAAATGATTCTTAAAACGCGATATCGCATCTCATTTCTATGTTTCATGGTAAGATATAACATGATTTGCGAAGTGTTATGTATTCCTCGTCTACACTTCAAATGAATGTGAATGCGATACTTCCTCGCTAGGAAATAGCGTTTGCAGATGTCTACGTATCGAAGCAATAGAGTTCAAATGCTTCCTAAAACGAGATATTGCATCTCATATCTATGATTCATGGTAAGATATAATATGATTTGCGAAGTGTCATGTATTCCTCGTCTACACTACAAATGAATGTAAACGCGACACTTCCTTGCAAGGAAATAGCGATTGCAGATGTCTACGTATCGTAGCAATAGAGTTCATATGATTCTTAAAACGCGATATCGCATCTCATTTCTATGTTTCATGGTAAGATATAAAACGATTTGCGAAGTGTTATGTATTCCTCGCCTACACTTCAAATGAATGTAAATGCGACACTTCCTTGCAAGGATATAGGGTTTGCAGATGTCTACGTATCGTAGCAATAGAGTTCATATGATTCTTAAAACGCGATATCGCATCTCATTCTATGTTTCATGGTAAGATATAACATGATTTGCGAAGTGTCATGTATTCCTCGTCTACACTTCAAATGAATGTGAATGCGATACTTCCTCGCTAGGAAATAGCGTTTGCAGATGTCTACGTATCGTAGCAATAGCTTTCTAATGCTTCATGAAACGCGTTATCGAATCTCATTTCTATGTTTCAAGGTAAGATATAATATGATTTGCGAAGCGTCATGGATTCCTCGTCTACTCTTCAAATGAATGTAAATGCGACACTTCCTTGCTAGGAAATAGCGTCTGCAGATGTCTAGGTATCGTAGCAATAGAGTTCTAATGCTTCTTCAAACGCGATATCGCATCTCATTCCTATGTTTCATGGTAAGATATAAAATGATTTGCGAAGTGTTATGTATTCCTCGTCTACACTTCAAGTGAATGTAAATGCGACACTTCCTTGCAAGGAAATAGCGATTGCAGATGTCTACGTATCGTAGCAATAGTGTTCTAATGCTTCTTAAAACGAGATATTGCATCTCATATCTATGTTTCATGATAAGATATAATATTCATTGCGAAGTGCTATGCATTCCTCGTCTACACTTCAAATTAATGTGAATGCGATACATCCTCGCTAGGAAATAGCGACTGCAGATGTCTAGGTATCGTAGCATAAGTGTTCTAATGCTTCTTAAAACGCGATATCGCATCTCATTTCTATGTTTCATGGTAAGATATAATATGATTTGCAAAGTGTTATGTATTCCTCGTCAACACTTCAAATGAATGTAAATGCGACACTTCCTTGCAAGGAAACAGCGCTTGCAGATGTCTACGTATCGAAGCAATAGAGTTCAAGTGCTTCTCAAAACGAGATATCGCATCTCATTTCTATGTTTCATGGTAAGATATAATATGATTTGCGAAGTGTTATGTAGTCCTCGTCTACACCTCAAATGAACGTAAATGCGACACTTCCTTGCTAGGAAATAGCGTTTGCAGATGTCTACGTATCGCAGGGATGGAGTCCTAATGCTTCTTAAAACGTGATATCGCATCTCATTTCTATGTTTCATGATAAGATGTAATATTCATTGCGAAGTGTTATGTATTCCTCGTCTGCACTTCAAATGAATGTAAATGCGACACTTCCTTGCAAGGAAATAGCGTTTGCAGATGTCTACGTATCGTAGGGCTAGGGTTCTAATGCTTCTTAAAACGTGATATCGTATCGCATTTCTATGTTTCATGGTAAGATATAATATGATTGGCGAAGTGTTATGTATTCTTCGTCTACACTTCAAATGAATGTAAATGCGACATTTCCTTGCTAGGAAATAGCGTTTGCAGATGTCTACGTATTGAAGCAATAGAGTTCAAATGCTTCTTAAAACGAGATATCGCATCTCATTTCTATGTTTCACGATAAGATGTAATATTCATTGCGAAGTGTTATGTATTTCTCGTCTGCGATTCAAATGAATGTAAACGCGACACTTTCTTGCTAGGAAATAGCGTTTGTAGATGTCTACGTATCGAAGCAATAGATTTCAAATGCTTCTTAAAACGAGATATTGCATCTCATATCTATGTTTCATGATAAGATGTAATATTCATTGCGAAATGTTATGTATTCCTCGTCTACACTTCAAATGAATGTAAATGCGACACTTCCTTGCTAGGAAATAGCGTTTGCGGATGTCTACGTATCGTAGCAATAGAGTTCAAATGCTTCTTAAAACGAGATATCGCATCTCATTTCTATGCTTGATGATCAGATGTAATATTCATTGCGAAGTGTTATGTATTCCTCGTCAACACTTCAAATGAATGTAAATGCGACACTTCCTTGCAAGGAAATAGCGTTTGCAGATGTCTACGTATCGAAGCAATAGAGTTCAAATGCTTCTCAAAACGAGATATCGCATCTCATTTCTATGTTTCATGGTAAGATATAATATGATTTGCGAAGTGTTATGTAGTCCTCGTCTACACTTCAAATGAACGTAAATGCGACACTTTCTTGCTAGGAAATAGCGTTTGCAGATGTCTACGTATCGCAGGGATGGAGTTCTAATGCTTCTTAAAACGTAATATCGCATCTCATTTCTATGTTTCATGATAAGATGTAATATTCATTGCGAAGTGTTATGTATTCCTCGTCTGCACTTCAAATGAATGTAAATGCGACACTTCCTTGCAAGGAAATATCGTTTGCAGATGTCTACGTATCGTAGGGCTAGGGTTCTAATGCTTCTTAAAACGTGATATCGTATCGCATTTCTATGTTTCATGGTAAGATATATTATGATTGGCGAAGTGTTATGTATTCCTCGTCTACACTTCAAACGAATGTAAATGCGACACTTCCTTGCTAAGAAATAGCGTTTGCAGATGTCTACGTATCGAAGAAATAGGGTTCAAATGCTTCTTAAAACGAGATATCGCATCTCATTTCTATGTTTCATGATAAGATGTAATATTCATTGCGAAGTTTCATGTATTCTTCGCCTACATTTCAAATGAATGTAAACGCGACACTTTCTTGCTAGGAAATAGCGTTTGTAGATGTCTTCGTATCGTAGCAATAGAGTTCTAATGCTTCTTAATACGCGATATCGCATCTCATTTCTATGTTTAATTGTAAGATATAATATGATTGGCGAAGTGTTATGTATTCCTCGTCTACACTTCAAATGAATGTGAATGCGACACTTCCTTGCAAGGAAATAGCGTTTGCAGATGTCTACGTATCGAAGCAATAGAGTTCAAATGCTTCTCAAAACGTGATATCGCATCTCATTTCTATGTTTCATGATAAGATGTAATATTCATTGCGAAATGTTATATATTCCTCGTCTACACTTCAAATGAATGTAAATGCGACACTTCCTTGCTAGGAAATAGCGTCTGCAGATGTCTAGGTATCGTTGCAATAGAGTTCTAATGCTTCTCAAAACGCGATATCGCATCTCATTTCTATGTTTCATGGTAAGATATAATATGATTTGCGAAGTATCATGTATTCCTCGTCTACACTTCAAATGAATGTAAATGCGACACTTCCTTGCAAGGAAATAGCGATTGCAGTTGTCTACGTATCGTAGCAATAGAGTTCATATGATTCTTAAAACGTGATATCGCATCTCATTTCTATGTTTCATGGTAAGATATAAAACGATTTGCGAAGTGTTATGTATTCCTCGCCTACACTTCAAATGAATGTAAATGCGACACTTCCTTGCAAGAAAATAGCGTTTGCATATGTCTACGTATCGAAGCAATAGAGTTCAAATGCTTCCTAAAACGAGATATTGCATCTCATATCTATGTTTCATGATAAGATATAATATTCATTGCGAAGTGTTATGCATTTCTCGTCTGCGATTCAAATGGATGTAAATGCGACACTTCCTTGCTAGGAAATAGCGTTTGCAGATGTCTACGTATCGAAGCAATAGAGTTCAAATGCTCCTTAAAACGCGATATCGCATCTCATTTCTATGTTTCATGGTAAGATATAATATTCATTGCGAAGTGTTATGCGTTCCTCGTCTACGATTCAAATGAACGTAAATGCGACACTTCCTTGCAAGGAAATAGCGTCTGCAGATGTCTACGTATCGTAGCAATTGATTTCTAATGCTTCTTAAAACGCGATATCGAATCTCATTTCTATGTTTCATGGTAAGATATAATATGATTTGCGACGTGTCATGTATTCCTCGTCTACACTACAAATGAATGTAAATGCGACACTTCCTTGCAAGGAAACAGCGTTTGCAGATGTCTACGTATCGTAGCAATAGAGTTCTAATGCTTCTTAATACGCGATATCGCATCTCATTTCTATGTTTAATTGTAAGATATAATATGATTGGCGAAGTGTTATGTATTCCTCGTCTACACTTCAAATGAATGTGAATGCGACACTTCCTTGCAAGGAAATAGCGTTTGCAGATGTCTACGTATCGAAGCAATAGAGTTCAAATGCTTCTCAAAACGAGATATCGCATCTCATTTCTATGTTTCATGGTAAGATATAATATGATTTGCGAAGTGTTATGTAGTCCTCGTCTACACTTCAAATGAACGTAAATGCGACACTTCCTTGCTAGGAAATAGCGTTTGCAGATGTCTACGTATCGCAGGGATGGAGTTCTAATGCTTCTTAAAACGTAATATCGCATCTCATTTCTATGTTTCATGATAAGATGTAATATTCATTGCGAAGTGTTATGTATTCCTCGTCTGCACTTCAAATGAATGTAAATGCGACACTTCCTTGCAAGGAAATAGCGTTTGCAGATGTCTACGTATCGTAGGGCTAGGGTTCTAATGCTTCTTAAAACGTGATATCGTATCGCATTTCTATGTTTCATGGTAAGATATATTATGATTGGCGAAGTGTTATGTATTCCTCGTCTACACTTCAAATGAATGTAAATGCGACACTTCCTTGCAAGGAAATAGCGTTTGCAGATGTCTACGTATCGAAGCAATAGAGTTCAAATGCTTCTCAAAACGTGATATCGCATCTCATTTCTATGTTTCATGATAAGATGTAATATTCATTGCGAAATGTTATATATTCCTCGTCTACACTTCAAATGAATGTAAATGCGACACTTCCTTGCTAGGAAATAGCGTCTGCAGATGTCTACGTATCGAAGCAATAGAGTTCAAATGCTTCTTAAAACGAGATATCGCATCTCATTTCTATGTTTCACGATAAGATGTAATATTCATTGCGAAGTGTTATGTATTCTTCGCCTACATTTCAAATGAATGTAAACGCGACACTTTCTTGCTAGGAAATAGCGTTTGTAGATGTCTACGTATCGAAGCAATAGATTTCAAATGCTTCTTAAAACGAGATATTGCATCTCATATCTATGTTTCATGATAAGATGTAATATTCATTGCGAAATGTTATGTATTCCTCGTCTACACTTCAAATGAATGTAAATGCGACACTTCCTTGCTAGGAAATAGCGTTTGCAGATGTCTACGTATCGTAGCAATAGAGTTCAAATGCTTCTTAAAACGAGATATCGCATCTCATTTCTATGCTTGATGATCAGATGTAATATTCATTGCGAAGTGTTATGTATTCCTCGTCAACACTTCAAATGAATGTAAATGCGACACTTCCTTGCAAGGAAATAGCGTTTGCAGATGTCTACGTATCGAAGCAATAGAGTTCAAATGCTTCTCAAAACGAGATATCGCATCTCATTTCTATGTTTCATGGTAAGATATAATATGATTTGCGAAGTGTTATGTAGTCCTCGTCTACACTTCAAATGAACGTAAATGCGACACTTCCTTGCTAGGAAATAGCGTTTACAGATGTCTACGTATCGCAGGGATGGAGTTCTAATGCTTCTTAAAACGTAATATCGCATCTCATTTCTATGTTTCATGATAAGATGTAATATTCATTGCGAAGTGTTATGTATTCCTCGTCTACATTTCAAATGAATGTAAATGCGACACTTCCTTTCTAGGAAATAGCGTTTGCAGATGTTTACGTATCGTAAGGATAGAGTTCTAATGCTTCTTAAAACGCGATATCGTATCTCATTTCTATGTTGCATGATAGGATATAATATTCATTGTAAAGTGTTATGTATACCTCTTATTCTCTTCAGAAGAATGTAAATGCGACACTTCCTTCCAAGGAAGTAGCCTTTGCAGATGTCTACGTATCGAAGCAATAGAGTTCAAATGCTTCTCAAAACGAGATATCGCATCTCATTTCTATGTTTCATGGTAAGATATAATATGATTTGCGAAGTGTTATGTAGTCCTCGTCTACACCTCAAATGAACGTAAATGCGACACTTCCTTGCTAGGAAATAGCGTTTGCAGATGTCTACGTA
The DNA here is from genome assembly GCF_050948175.1 of Xylocopa sonorina. Classification (NCBI taxonomy): domain Eukaryota; kingdom Metazoa; phylum Arthropoda; class Insecta; order Hymenoptera; family Apidae; genus Xylocopa; species Xylocopa sonorina. Next base: position 24,284 of record NW_027490755.1, on the reverse strand, counting down.
TCGCAGGGATGGAGTCCTAATGCTTCTTAAAACGTGATATCGCATCTCATTTCTATGTTTCATGGTAAGATATAATATGATTTGCGAAGTGTTATGTAGTCCTCATCTACACTTCAAATATATGTAAATGCGACACATCCTTGCTAGGAAATAGCGTTTGCAGATGTACGTTTCGAAGCAATAGAGTTCAAATGCTTCTTAAAACGAGATATCGCATCTCATTTCTATGTTTCATGATAAGATGTAATATTCATTGCGAAATGTTATGTATTCCTCGTCTACACTATAAATGAATGTAAATGCGACACTTCCTTGCTAGGAAATAGCGTTTGCAGATGTCTACGTATCGTAGCAATAGAGTTCTAATGCTTCTTAAAACACGATATCGCATCACATTTCTATGTTTCATGCTAAGATATAATATGATTTGCGAAGTGTTATGTAGTCCTCGTCTACATTTCACATGAATGTAAACGCGACACTTCCTTGCTAGGAAATGGCGTTTGTAGATGTCTACGTATCGTAGCAATAGAGTTCTAATGCTTCTTAAAACGCGATATCGCATCTCATTTCTACGTTTCATGACAAGGTATAGTATTCATTGCGAAGTGTTATGTATACCTATTATTCACTTCAAAAGAATGTAAATGCGACACTTCCTTGCTAGCAAATAGCGTTTTCAGATGTCTACGTATCGTAGCAATAGAGTTCTAGTGCTTCTTAAAACGCGATTCCGCATCTCATTTCTATGTTACATGGTAAGATATAATATGATTTTCTAAGTGTTATGTAGTCCTCGTCTACACTTCAAATAAATGTAAATGCGACACATCCTTGCTAGGAAATAGCGTTTGCAGATGTCTACGTATCGTAGGGATGGAGTTCTAATGCTTCTTAAAACGTGATGTCGCATCTCATTCCTATGTTTTATGATAAGATGTAATATTCATTGCGAAGTGTTATGTATTCCTCGTCTACATTTCAAATGAATGTAAATGCGACACTTCCTTTCTAGGAAATAGCGTTTGCAAATGTCTACCTATCGTAGCAATAGTGTTCTAATGCTTCTTAAAACGAGATATTGCATCTCATATCTATGTTTCATGATAAGATATAATATTCATTGCGATGTGCTATGCATTCCTCGTCTACGAATCAAATGAACGTAAATGCGACACTTCCTTGCAAGGAAATAGCGTCTGCAGATGTCTACGTATCGTAGCAATAGATTTCTAATGCTTCTTAAAACGCGATATCGCATCTCGTTTCTATGTTTCATGGTAAGATATAATATGATTTGCGAAGTATCATGTATTCCTCGTCTACACTTCAAAAGAATGTAAATGCGACACTTCCTTGCTAGGAAATAGCGTCTGAAGATGTCTAGGTATCGTAGCAATAGAGTTCTAATGCTTCTTCAAACGCGATATCGCATCTCATTTCTATGTTTCATGGTAAGATATAAAATGATTTGCGAAGTGTTATGTATTCCTCGTCTACACTTCAAATGAATGAAAATGCGACACTTCCTTGCAAGGAAATAGCGATTGCAGGTGTCTACGTATCGTAGCAATAGAGTTCATATGATTCTTAAAACGCGATATCGCATCTCATTTCTATGTTTCATGGTAAGATATAACATGATTTGCGAAGTGTTATGTATTCCTCGTCTACACTTCAAATTAATGTGAATGCGATACATCCTCGCTAGGAAATAGCGTCTGCAGATGTCTAGGTATCGTAGCATAAGTGTTCTAATGCTTCTTAAAACGCGATATCGCATCTCATTTCTATGTTTCATGGTAAGATATAATATGATTTGCGAAGTGTTATGTATTCCTCGTCAACACTTCAAATGAATGTAAATGCGACACTTCCTTGCAAGGAAATAGCGTTTGCAGATGTCTACGTATCGAAGCAATAGAGTTCAAATGCTTCTCAAAACGAGATATCGCATCTCATTTCTATGTTTCATGGTAAGATATAATATGATTTGCGAAGTGTTATGTAGTCCTCGTCTACACCTCAAATGAACGTAAATGCGACACTTCCTTGCTAGGAAATAGCGTTTGCAGATGTCTACGTATCGCAGGGATGGAGTCCTAATGCTTCTTAAAACGTGATATCGCATCTCATTTCTATGTTTCATGATAAGATGTAATATTCATTGCGAAGTGTTATGTATTCCTCGTCTGCACTTCAAATGAATGTAAATGCGACACTTCCTTGCAAGGAAATAGCGTTTGCAGATGTCTACGTATCGAAGCAATAGATTTCAAATGCTTCTTAAAACGAGATATTGCATCTCATATCTATGTTTCATGATAAGATGTAATATTCATTGCGAAATGTTATGTATTCCTCGTCTACACTTCAAATGAATGTAAATGCGACACTTCCTTGCTAGGAAATAGCGTTTGCAGATGTCTACGTATCGTAGCAATAGAGTTCAAATGCTTCTTAAAACGAGATATCGCATCTCATTTCTATGCTTGATGATCAGATGTAATATTCATTGCGAAGTGTTATGTATTCCTCGTCAACACTTCAAATGAATGTAAATGCGACACTTCCTTGCAAGGAAATAGCGTTTGCAGATGTCTACGTATCGAAGCAATAGAGTTCAAATGCTTCTCAAAACGAGATATCGCATCTCATTTCTATGTTTCATGGTAAGATATAATATGATTTGCGAAGTGTTATGTAGTCCTCGTCTACACTTCAAAGGAACGTAAATGCGACACTTCCTTGCTAGGAAATAGCGTTTGCAGATGTCTACGTATCGCAGGGATGGAGTTCTAATGCTTCTTAAAACGTAATATCGCATCTCATTTCTATGTTTCATGATAAGATGTAATATTCATTGCGAAGTGTTATGTATTCCTCGTCTGCACTTCAAATGAATGTAAATGCGACACTTCCTTGCAAGGAAATAGCGTTTGCAGATGTCTACGTATCGTAGGGCTAGGGTTCTAATGCTTCTTAAAACGTGATATCGTATCGCATTTCTATGTTTCATGGTAAGATATATTATGATTGGCGAAGTGTTATGTATTCCTCGTCTACACTTCAAATGAATGTAAATGCGACACTTCCTTGCTAAGAAATAGCGTTTGCAGATGTCTACGTATCGAAGCAATAGGGTTCAAATGCTTCTTAAAACGAGATATCGCATCTCATTTCTATGTTTCATGATAAGATGTAATATTCATTGCGAAGTTTTATGTATTCTTCGCCTACATTTCAAATGAATGTAAACGCGACACTTTCTTGCTAGGAAATAGCGTTTGCAGATGTCTACGTATCGAAGCAATAGAGTTCAAATGCTTCTCAAAACGTGATATCGCATCTCATTTCTATGTTTCATGATAAGATGTAATATTCATTGCGAAATGTTATATATTCCTCGTCTACACTTCAAATGAATGTAAATGCGACACTTCCTTGCTAGGAAATAGCGTTTGCAGATGTCTACGTATCGTAGCAATAGAGTTCTAATGCTTCCTAAAACGCGATTTCGCATCTCATTTCTATGTTTCATGGTAAGATATAATATGATTTGCGAAGTGTTATATAGTCCTCGTCTACACTTCAAATAAATGTAAATGCGACACATCCTTGCAAGGAAATAGCGTTTGCAGATGTCTACGTATCGTAGCAATAGAGTTCTTATGCTTCTTAAAACGCGATATTGCATCTCATTTCTATGTTTCATGGTAAGATATAATATGACATGCGAAGTGTTATGTAGTTCTCGTCTACACTTCAAATGAATGTAAAAGCGACACTTTCTTGCTAGGAAATAGCGTTTGCAGATGTCTACCTATCGTAGCAATAGAGTTCTAATGCTTCTTAAACCGCGATATTTCATCTCATTTCTATGTTCAATGGTAAGATATAATATGACTGGCGAAGTGTTATGTATTCCTCGTCTACACTTCAAATGAATATAAATGCGACACTTCCATGCAAGGAAATAGCGTTTGCAGATGTCTACGTGTCGAAGCGATAGAGTTCAAATGCTTCTTAAAACGAGATATTGCATCTCATTTCTATGTTTCATGATAAGATGTAATATTCAATGCGAAATGTTATGTATTCCTCGTCTACACTTCAAATGAATGTAAATGCGACACTTCCTTGCTAGGAAATAGCGTTTGCAGATGTCTACGTATCGCAGCAATAGAGTTCTTATGCTTCTTAATACGCGATATTGCATCTCATTTCTATGTTTCATGATAAGATGTAATATTCATTGCGAAGTGTCATGTATTCCTCGTCTACACTTCAAATGATTGTAAATGCGACACTTCCTTGCCAGGAAATAGCGTTTGCAGATGTCTACGTATCGTAGCAATAGATTTCTAATGCTTCTTAAAACGCGATTTCGCATCTCACTTCTATGTTTCATGGTAAGATATAATATGATTTGCGAAGTGTTATGTAGTCCTCATTTACACTTCAAATATATGTAAATGCGACACATCCTTGCTAGGAAATAGCGTTTGCAGATGTCTACGTTTCGAAGCAATAGAGTTCAAATGCTTCTTAAAACGAGATATCGCATCTCATTTCTATGTTTCATGATAAGATGTAATATTCATTGCGAAATGTTATGTATTCCTCGTCTACACTATAAATGAATGTAAATGCGACACTTCCTTGCTAGGAAATAGCGTTTGCAGATGTCTACGTATCGTAGCAATAGAGTTCTAATGCTTCTTAAAACGCGATATCGCATCTCATTTCTATGTTTCATGCTAAGATATAATATGATTTGCGAAGTGTTATGTAGTCCTCCTCTACATTTCAAATGAATGTAAACGCGACACTTCCTTGCTAGGAAATGGCGTTTGTAGATATCTACGTATCGTAGCAATAGAGTTCTAATGCTTCTTAAAACGCGATATCGCATCTCATTTCTACGTTTCATGACAAGGTATAGTATTCATTGCGAAGTGTTATGTATACCTATTATTCACTTCAAAAGAATGTAAATGCGACACTTCCTTGCTAGCAAATAGCGTTTTCAGATGTCTACGTATCGTAGCAATAGAGTTCTAATGCTTCTTAAAACGCGATTCCGCATCTCATTTCTATGTTACATGGTAAGATATAATATGATTTTCTAAGTGTTATGTAGTCCTCGTCTACACTTCAAATAAATGTAAATGCGACACATCCTTGCTAGGAAATAGCGTTTGCAGATGTCTACGTATCGAAGCAATAGAGTTCAAATGCTTCTTAAAACGAGATATCGCATCTCATTTCTATGTTTCATGATAAGATGTAATATTCATTGCGAAATGTTATGTATTCCTCGTCTACACTTCAAATGAATGTAAATGCGACACTTCCTTGCTAGGAAATAGCGTTTGCAGATGTCTACGTATCGTAGCAATAGAGTTCTAATGCTTCTTCAAACGCGATATCGCATCTCATTTCTATGTTTCATGGTAAGATATAATATGATTTGCGAAGTGTTATGTAGTCCTCGTCTACATTTCAAATGAATGTAAACGCGACACTTCCTTGCTAGGAAATAGCGTTTGTAGATGTCTACGAATCGTAGCAATAGAGTTCTAATGCTTCTTAAAACGCGATATCGCATCTCATTTCTACGTTTCATGACAAGGTATAGTATTCATTGCGAAGTGTTATGTATACCTATTATTCACTTCAAAAGAATGTAAATGCGACACTTCCTTGCTAGCAAATAGCGTTTGCAGATATCTACGTATCGTAGCAATAGAGTTCTAATGCCTCTTAAAACGCGATATCGCATCTCATTTGTATATTTCATGGTAAGATATAATATGATTTTCTAAGTGTTATGTAGTCCTCGTCTACACTTCTAATAAATGTAAATGCGACACATCCTTGATTGGAAATAGCGTTTGCAGATGTCTACGTATCGTAGGGATGGAGTTGTAATGCTTCTTAAAACGCGATATTGCATCACATTTCTATGTTTCATGGTAAGATATAATATGACACGCGAAGTGTTATGTAGTCCTCGTCTACACTTCAAATGAATGTAAATGCGACACTTCCTTGCTAGGAAATAGCGTTTGCAGATGTCTACCAATCGTAGCAATAGATTTCTAATGCTTCTTAAAACGCGATTTCGCATCTCACTTCTATGTTTCATGGTAAGATATAACATGATTTGCGAAGTGTTATGTAGTCCTCATCTACACTTCAAATATATGTAAATGCGACACATCCTTGCTAGGAAATAGCGTTTGCAGATGTCTACGTTTCGAAGCAATAGAGTTCAAATGCTTCTTAAAACGAGATATCGCATCTCATTTCTATGTTTCATGATAAGATGTAATATTCATTGCGAAATGTTATGTATTCCTCGTCTACACTATAAATGAATGTAAATGCGACACTTCCTTGCTAGGAAATAGCGTTTGCAGATGTCTACGTATCGTAGCAATAGAGTTCTAATGCTTCTTAAAACGCGATATCGCATCTCATTTCTATGATTCATGCTAAGATATAATATGATTTGCGAAGTGTTATGTAGTCCTCGTCTACATTTCAAATGAATGTAAACGCGACACTTCCTTGCTAGGAAATGGCGTTTGTAGATGTCTACGTATCGTAGCAATAGAGTTCTAATGCTTCTTAAAACGCGATATCGCATCTCATTTCTACGTTTCATGACAAGGTATAGTATTCATTGCGAAGTGTTATGTATACCTATTATTCACTTCAAAAGAATGTAAATGCGACACTTCCTTGCTAGCAAATAGCGTTTTCAGATGTCTACGTATCGTAGCAATAGAGTTCTAATGCTTCTTAAAACGCGATTCCGCATCTCATTTCTATGTTACATGGTAAGATATAATATGATTTTCTAAGTGTTATGTAGTCCTCGTCTACACTTCAAATAAATGTAAATGCGACACATCCTTGCTAGGAAATAGCGTTTGCAGATGTCTACGTATCGTAGGGATGGAGTTCTAGTGCTTCTTAGAACGTGATGTCACATCTCATTTCTATGTTTTATGATAAGATGTAATATTCATTGCAAAGTGTTATGTATTCCTCGTCTACATTTCAAATGAATGTAAATGCGACACTTCCTTTCTAGGAAATAGCGTTTGCAGATGTTTACGTATCGTAAGGATGGAGTTCTAATGCTACTTAAAACGCGATATCGTATTTCATTTCTATGTTGCATGATAGGATATAATATTCGTTGCAAAGTGTTATGTATACCTCGTATTCTCTTCAGAAGAATGTAAATACGACACTTCCTTGCAAGGAAATAGCGTTTGCAGATGTCTACGTATCGTAGCAATAGAGTTCTTATGCTTCTTAAAACGCGATATTGCATCTCATTTCTATGTTTCATGGTAAGATATAATATGATTGGCGAAGTGTTATGTAGTCCTCGTCTACACTTCAAATGAATGTAAGTGCGACACTTCCTTGCTAGGAAATAGCGTTTGCAGATGTCTACCTATCGTTGCAATAGAGTTCTAATGCTTCTTAAAACGCGATATCGCATCTCATTTCTATGTTTAATTGTAAGATATAATATGATTGGCGAAGTGTTATGTATTCCTCGTCTACACTTCAAATGAATGTGAATGCGACACTTCCTTGCAAGGAAATAGCGTTTGCAGATGTCTACGTATCGAAGCAATATAGTTAAAATGCTTCTTAAAACGAGATATCGCATCTCATTTCCATGTTTCATGATAAGATGAAATATTCATTGCGAAATGTTATATATTCCTCGTCTACACTTCAGATGAATGTAAATGCGACACTTCCTTGCTAGGAAATAGCGTTTGCAGATGTCTACGTATCGTAGGAATGGAGTTCTAATGCTTCTTAAAACGTGATATCGCATCTCATTTCTATGTTTCATGGTAAGATATAATATGTCTTGCGATGTGTTATGTAGTCCTCGTCTACACTTCAAATGAATGTAAATGCGACACTTCCTTGCTAGGAAATAGCGTTTGCAGATGTCTACCTATCGTAGCAATAGAGTTCTAATGCTTCTTAAACCGCGATATCGCATCTCATTTCTATGTTTCATGATCTGATGTAATATTCATTGCGAAATGTTATATATTCCTCGTCTACACTTCAAATGAATGTAAATGCGACACTTCCTTGCTAGGAAATAGCGTTTGTAGACGTCTACGTATCGTAGCAATAGAGATCTATTGCTTCTTAAAACGCGATATCGCATCTCATTTCTATGTTTCATGGTAAGATATATTATGACATGCGAAGTGTTATGTAGTCCTCGTCTACACTTCAAATGAATGTAAATGCGACACTACCATGCAAGGAAATAGCGTTTGCAGATGTCTACGTATCGAAGCGATAGAGTTCAAATGCTTCTTAAAACGCGATATTGCATCTCATTTCTATGTTTCATGGTAAGATATAATATGACTTGCGAAGTGTTATGTAGTCCTCGTCTACACTTCAAATGAATGTAAATGCGACACTTCCTTGCTAGGAAATAGCGTTTGCAGATGTCTACCTATCGTTGCAATAGACTTCTAATGCTTCTTAAAACGCGATATTGCATCTCATTTCTATGTTTCATGGTAAGATATAATATGACTTGAGAAGTGTTATGTAGTCCTCGTCTACACTTCAAGTGAATGTAAATGCGACACTTCCTTGCTAGGAAATAGCGTTTGCTGATGTCTACATATCGAAGCAATAGAGTTCAAATGCTTCTTAAAACGAGATATCGCATCTCATTTCTATGTTTCATGGTAAGATATAATATTCATTGCGAAGTGTTATGCATTCCTCGCCTACACTTCAAATGAATGTGAATGCGACACTTCCTCGCTAGGAAATAGCGTTTGCAGATGTCTACGTATCGTAGCAATAGAGTTCTAATGCTTCTTAAAACGCGATATCGCATCTCATTTCTATGTTTCATGGTAAGATATAATATGATTTGCTAAGTGTTACGTATTCCTCGCCTACACTTCAAATGAATGTAAATGCGACACTTCTTTGCTAGGAAATCGCGTTTGCAAATGTCTACATATCGTAGCAATAGTGTTCTAATGCTTCTTAAAACGCGATATCGTATCTCATTTCTATGTTTCATGGTAAGATATAATATGATTTGCGAAGTATCATGTATTCCTCGTCTACACTTCAAATGAATGTAAATGCGACACTTCCTTGCTAGGAAATAGCGTCTGCAGATGTCTAGGTATCGTAGCAATAGTGTTCTAATGCTTTTTATAACGCGATATCGCATCTTATTTCTATGTTTCATGGTAAGATATAATATGATTTGCGAAGTGTTATGTATTCCTCGTCTACACTTCAAATGAATGTGAATGCGACACTTCCTCGCTAGGAAATAGCGTTTGCAGATGTCTACGTATCGTAGCAATAGAGTTCTAATGCTTCTTAAAACGCGATATCGCATCTAATTTCTATGTTTCATGGTAAGATATAACATGATTTGCGAAGTGTTATGTATTCCTCAAATGAATGTGAATGCGATACTTCCTCGCTAGGAAATAGCGTTTGCAGATGTCTACGTATGGAAGCAATAGAGTTCGAATGCTTCTCAAAACGCGATATCGCATCTCATCTCTATGTTTCATGGTAAGATATAATATGATTTGCGAAGTATCATGTATTCCTCGTCTACACTTCAAATGAATGTAAATGCGACACATCCTTGCATGGAAATAGCGTTTGCAGATGTCTACGTATCGAAGCAATACAGTTCAAATGCTTCCTAAAACGAGATATTGCATCTCATATCTATGTTTCACGATAAGATATAATATTCATTGCGAATTGTTATGCATTCCTCGTCTACGATTCAAATGAATGTAAATGCGACACTTCCTTGCAAGGAAATGGCGTTTGCAGGTGTCTACGTATCGAAGCAATAGAGTTCAAATGCTTCTTAAAACGAGATATTGCATCTCATATCTATGTTTCATGATAAGATATAATATTCATTGCGATGTGTTATGCATTCCTCGTCTACACTTCAAATGAATGTGAATGCGACACATCCTCACTAGGAAATGGCGATTGCAGATGTCTACGTATCGTAGCAATAGATTTCTAATGCTTCTTAAAGCGCGATATCGCATCTCATTTGTATGTTTCATGGTAAGATGTAATATTCATTGCGAAGTGTTATGCATTCCTCGTCTACGATTCAAATGAATGTAACTCCGACACTTCCTTGCAAGGAAATAGCGTCTGCAGATGTCTAGGTATCGTAGCAATAGAGTTCTAATGCTTCTTAAAACGCGATATTGCATCTCATTTCTGTTTCATGGTAAGATATAACATGATTTGCGAAGTGTTATGTATTCCTCGTCTACACTTCATATGAATGTGAATGCGATACTTCCTCGCTAGGAAATAGCGTTTGCAGATGTCTACGTATCGAAGCAATAGAGTTCGAATGCTTCTTAAAACGCGATATCGCATCTCATCTCTATGTTTCATGGTAAGATATAATATGATTTGCGAAGTGTCATGTATTCCTCGTCTACACTTCAAATGAATGTAAATGGGACACTTCCTTGCTAGGAAATAGCGTCTGCAGATATCTGGGTATCGTAGCAATAGAGTTCTAATGCTTCTTAAAACGCGATATCGCATCTCACTTCTATGTTTCATGGTAAGATATAACATGATTTGCGAAGTGTTATGTATTCCTCGTCTACACTTCAAATGAATGTGAATGCGATACTTCCTCGCTAGGAAATAGCGTTTGCAGATGTCTACGTATCGTAGCAATAGAGTTCTTATGATTCTAAAAACGCGATATCGCATCTCATTTCTATGTTTCATGGTAAGGTATAATATGATTTGCGAAGTGTTATGTATTCCTCGTCTACACTTCAAATGAATGTAAATGCGACACTTCCTTGCAAGGAAATAGCGTTTGCAGATGTCTACGTATCGTAGCAATAGCTTTCTAGTGCTTCTTAAAACGCGATATCGCATCTCATTTCTATGTTTCATGGTAAGATATAATATGATTTGCGAAGTGTCATGTATTCCTCGTCTACACTTCAAATGAATGTAAATGCGACACTTCCTTGCTAGGAAATAGCGTCTGCAGATGTCTAGGTATCGTAGCAATAGAGTTCTAATGCTTCTTGAAACGCGATATCGCATCTCATTTCTATGTTCCATGGTAAGATATAATATGATTTGCGAAGTGTTATGTATTCCTCGTCTACACTTCAAATGAATGTAAATGCGACACTTCCCTGCAAGGAAATAGCGTTTGCAGATGTTTACGTATCGTAGCAATAGAGTTGTTATGATTCTTAAAACGCGATATCGCATATCATTTCCATGTTTCATGGTAAGATATAACATGATTTGCGAAGTGTTATGTATTCCTCGTCTACACTTCATATGAATGTGAATGCGATACTTCCTCGCTAGGAAATAGCGTTTGCAGATGTCTACGTATCGAAGCAATAGAGTTCGAATGCTTCTTAAAACGCGATATCGCATCTCATCTCTATGTTTCATGGTAAGATATAATATGATTTGCGAAGTGTCATGTATTCCTCGTCTACACTTCAAATGAATGTAAATGGGACACTTCCTTGCTAGGAAATAGCGTCTGCAGATATCTGGGTATCGTAGCAATAGAGTTCTAATGCTTCTTAAAACGCGATATCGCATCTCACTTCTATGTTTCATGGTAAGATATAACATGATTTGCGAAGTGTTATGTATTCCTCGTCTACACTTCAAATGAATGTGAATGCGATACTTCCTCGCTAGGAAATAGCGTTTGCAGATGTCTACGTATCGTAGCAATAGAGTTCTTATGATTCTAAAAACGCGATATCGCATCTCATTTCTATGTTTCATGGTAAGGTATAATATGATTTGCGAAGTGTTATGTATTCCTCGTCTACACTTCAAATGAATGTAAATGCGACACTTCCTTGCAAGGAAATAGCGTTTGCAGATGTCTACGTATCGTAGCAATAGCTTTCTAGTGCTTCTTAAAACGCGATATCGCATCTCATTTCTATGTTTCATGGTAAGATATAATATGATTTGCGAAGTGTCATGTATTCCTCGTCTACACTTCAAATGAATGTAAATGCGACACTTCCTTGCTAGGAAATAGCGTCTGCAGATGTCTAGGTATCGTAGCAATAGAGTTCTAATGCTTCTTGAAACGCGATATCGCATCTCATTTCTATGTTCCATGGTAAGATATAATATGATTTGCGAAGTGTTATGTATTCCTCGTCTACACTTCAAATGAATGTAAATGCGACACTTCCCTGCAAGGAAATAGCGTTTGCAGATGTTTACGTATCGTAGCAATAGAGTTGTTATGATTCTTAAAACGCGATATCGCATATCATTTCCATGTTTCATGGTAAGATATAACATGATTTGCAAAGTGTTATGTATTCCTCGTCTACACTTCAAATGAATGTGAATGCGATACTTCCTCGCTAGGAAATAGCGTTTGCAGATGTCTACGTATCGTAGCAATAGCTTTCTAGTGCTTCTTAAAACGCGATATCGCATCTCATTTCTATGTTTCATGGTAAGATATAATATGATTTGCGAAGTGTCATGTATTCCTCGTCTACACTTCAAATGAATGTAAATGCGACACTTCGTTGCTAGGAAATAGCGACTGCAGATGTCTAGGTATCGTAGCAATAGAGTTCTAGTGCTTCTTGAAACGCGATATCGCATCTCATTTCTATGTTTCATGGTAAGATATAACATGATTTGCGAAGTGTTATGTATTCCTCGTCTACACTTCAAATCAATGTGAATGCTATACTTCCTCGCTAGGAAATAGCGTTTGCAGATGTCTACGTATCGTAGCAATAGCTTTCTAGTGCTTCTTAAAACGCGATATCGCATCACATTTCTATGTTTCATGGTAAGATATAATATGATTTGCGAAGTGTCATGTATTCCTCGTCTACACTTCAAATGAATGTAAATGCGACACTTCCTTGCTAGGAAATAGCGTCTGCAGATGTCTACGTATCGTAGCAATAGCTTTCTAGTGCTTCTAAAAACGCGATGTCGCATCTCATTTCTATGTTTCATGGTAAGATATAATATGATTTGCGAAGTGTTATGTATTCCTCGTCTACACTTCAAATCAATGTGAATGCGATACTTCCTCGCTAGGAAATAGCGTTTGCAGATGTCTACGTATCGTAGCAATAGCTTTATAGTGCTTCTTAAAACGCGATATCGCATGTCATTTCTATGTTTCATGGTAAGATATAATATGATTTGCGAAGTGTTATGCATTCCTCGTCTACGATTCAAATGAATGTAAATGCGACACTTCCTTGCAAGGATATAGCGTTTGCAGATGTCTACGTATCGTAGCAATAGAGTTGTTATGATTCTTAAAACGCGATATCGCATCTCATTTCTATGTTTCATGGTAAGATATAACATGATTTGCGAAGTGTTATGTATTCCTCGTCTACACTTCAAATGAATGTGAATGCGATACTTCCTCGCTAGGAAATAGCGTTTGCAGATGTCTACGTATCGTAGCAATAGCTTTCTAGTGCTTCTTAAAACGCGATATCGCATCTCATTTCTATGTTTCATGGTAAGATATAATATGATTTGCGAAGTGTCATGTATTCCTCGTCTACACTTCAAATGAATGTAAATGCGACACTTCCTTGCTAGGAAATAGCGTCTGCTGATGTCTACGTATCGTAGCATTAGAGTTCTTATGATTCTTAAAACGCGATATCGCATCTCATTTCTATGTTTCATGGTAAGGTATAATATGATTTGCGAAGTGTTATGTATTGCTCGTCTACACTTCAAATGAATGTAAATGTGACACTTCCTTGCAAGGAAATAGCGTTTGCAGATGTCTAGCTATCGTAGCAATAGAGTTCTAGTGCTTCTTAAAACGCGATATCGCATCTCATTTCTATGTTTCATGGTAAGGTATAATATGATTTGCGAAGTGTTATGTATTCCTCGTCTACACTTCAAATGAATGTAAATGCGACACTTCCTTGCAAGGAAATAGCGTTTGCAGATGTCTACGTATCGAAGCAATAGAGTTCAAATGATTCTTAAAACGAGATATTGCATCTCATTTCTATGTTTCATGGTAAGATATAATATGATTTGCGAAGTGTTATGTATTCCTCGTCTACACTTCAAATGAATGTAAGAGTGACACTTCCTTGTAAGGAAATAGCGTTTGCAGATGTCTAGGTATCGTAGCAATAGAGTTCTAATGCTTCTTGAAACGCGATATCGCATCTCATTTCTATGTTTCATGGTAAGGTATAATATGATTTGCGAATTGTTATGTATTCCTCGTCTACACTTCAAATGAATGTAAGAGTGACACTTCCTTGTAAGGAAATAGCGTTTGCAGATGTCTACCTATCGTAGCAACAGAGTTCTAGTGCTTCGTAAAACGCGATATCGCATCTCATTTCTATGTTTCATGGTAAGATATAATATGATTTGCGAAGTGTCATGTATTACTCGTCTACACATCAAATGAATGTAAATGCGACACTTCCTTGCTAGGAAATAGCGTCTGCTGATGTCTACGTATCGTAGCATTAGAGTTCTTATGATTCTTAAAACGCGATATCGCATCTCATTTCTATGTTTCATGGTAAGGTATAATATGATTTGGGAAGTGTTATGTATTGCTCGTCTACACTTCAAATGAATGTAAATGTGACACTTCCTTGCAAGGAAATAGCGTTTGCAGATGTCTAGCTATCGTAGCAATAGAGTTCTAGTGCTTCTTAAAACGCGATATCGCATCTCATTTCTATGTTTCATGATAAGATATAATATGATTGGCAAAGTGTCATGTATTCCTCGTCTACACTTCAAATGAATGTAAATGCGACATTTCCTTGCTAGGAAATAGCGTCTTCAGATGTCTAGGTATCGTAGCAATAGAGTTCTAATGCTTCTTAAAACGCGATATTGCATCTCATTTCTGTTTCATGGTAAGATATAATATGATTTGCGAAGTGTCATGTATTCCTCGTCTACACATCAAATGAATGTAAATGCGACACTTCCTTGCTAGGAAATAGCGTCTGCAGATGTCTAGGTATCGTAGCAATAGAGTTCTAATGCTTCTTAAAACGCGATATCGCATCTCATTTCTATGTTTCATGGTAAGATATAATATGATTTGCGAAGTGTCATGTATTCCTCGTCTACACTTCAAATGAATGTAAATGCGACACTTCCTTGCTAGGAAATAGCGTCTGCAGATGTCTACGTATCGTAGCAATAGCTTTCTAGTGCTTCTTAAAACGCGATATCGCATCTCATTTCTATGTTTCATGGTAAGATATAATATGATTTGCGAAGTGTCATGTATTCCTCGTCTACACATCAAATGAATGTAAATGCGACACTTCCTTGCTAGGAAATAGCGTCTTCAGATGTCTAGGTATCGTAGCAATAGAGTTCTAATGCTTCTTAAAACGCGATATTGCATCTCATTTCTGTTTCATGGTAAGATATAATATGATTTGCGAAGTGTCATGTATTCCTCGTCTACACATCAAATGAATGTAAATGCGACACTTGCTTGCTAGGAAATAGCGTCTGCAGATGTCTAGGTATCGTAGCAATAGAGTTCTAATGCTTCTTAAAACGCGATATCGCATCTCATTTCTATGTTTCATGGTAAGATGTAGTATGATTTGCGAAGTGTCATGTATTCCTCGTCTACACTTCAAATGAATGTAAATGCGACACTTCCTGCAAGGAAGTAGCGTTTGCAGATGTCTACGTATCGTAGCAATAGAGTTCTTATGATTCATAAAGCGCGATATGGCATCTCATTTCAATGTTTCATGGTAACATATAATATGATTTGAGAATTGTTATGTATTCCTCGTCTACACTTCAAATGAATGTAAGAGTGACACTTCCTTGTAAGGAAATAGCGTTTGCAGATGTCTACCTATCGTAGCAATAGAGTTCTAGTGCTTCGTAAAACGCAATATCGCATCTCATTTCTATGTTTCATGGTAAGATATAATATGATTTGCGAAGTGTCATGTATTACTCGTCTACACATCAAATGAGAGTAAATGCGACACTTCCTTGCTAGGAAATAGCGTCTGCAGATGTCTAGGTATCGTAGCATTAGAGTTCTTATGATTCTTAAAACGCGATATCGCATCTCATTTCTATGTTTCATGGTAAGATATAGTATGATTTGCGAAGTGTTATGTATTCCTCGTCTACACTTCAAATGAATGTAAATGCGACACTTCCCTGCAAGGAAATAGCGTTTGCAGATGTCTACGTATCGTAGCAATAGAGTTCTTATGATTCTTAAAACGCGATATCGCATCTCATTTCTATGTTTCATGGTAAGGCATAATATGATTGCGAATTGTTATGTATTCCTCGTCTACACTTCAAATGAATGTAAGAGTGACACTTCCTTGTAAGGAAATAGCGTTTGCAGATGTCTACCTATCGTAGCAACAGAGTTCTAGTGCTTCGTAAAACGCGATATCGCATCTCATTTCTATGTTTCATGGTAAGATATAATATGATTTGCGAAGTGTCATGTATTACTCGTCTACACATCAAATGAATGTAAATGCGACACTTCCTTGCTAGGAAATAGCGTCTGCAGATGTCTACGTATCGTAGCATTAGAGTTCTTATGATTCTTAAAACGCGATATCGCATCTCACTTCTATGTTTCATGGTAAGGTATAATATGATTTGCGAAGTGTTATGTATTCCTCGTCTACACTTCAAATGAATGTAAATGTGACACTTCCTTGCAAGGAAATAGCGTTTGCAGATGTCTAGCTATCGTAGCAATAGAGTTCTAGTGCTTCTTAAAACGCGATATCGCATCTCATTTCTATGTTTCATGGTAAGATATAATATGATTTGCGAAGTGTTATGTATTCCTCGTCTACACTTCAAATGAATGTAAATGCGACACTTCCCTGCAAGGAAGTAGCGTTTGCAGAATGTCTACGTATCGTAGCAATAGAGTTCTTATGATTCTTAGAACGCGATATCGCATCTCATTTCTATGTTTCATGGTAAGGTATAATATGATTTGCGAAGTGTTATGTATTCCTCGTCTACACTTCAAATGAATGTAAATGCGACACTTCCTTGCAAGGAAATAGCGTTTGCAGATGTCTACGTATCGAAGCAATAGAGTTCAAATGATTCTTAAAACGAGTTATTGCATCTCATATCTATGTTTCATGATAAGATATAATATGATTTGCGAAGTGTCATGTATTCCTCGTCTACACTTCAAATGAATGTAAATGCGACACTTCCCTGCAAGGAAGTAGCGTTTGCAGATGTCTACGTATCGTAGCAATAGAGTTCTAGTGCTTCTTAAAACGCGATATCGCATCTCATTTCTATGTTTCATGTAAGATATAATATGATTTGCGAAGTGTCATGTATCCTCGTCTACGCTTCGAATGAATGTAAATGCGACACTTCCTTGCTAGGAAATAGCGTCTGCAGATGTCTAGGTATCGAAGCAATAGAGTTCAAATGATTCTTAAAACGAGTTATTGCATCTCATACCTATGTTTCATGATAAGATATAATATGATTTGCGAAGTGTCATGTATTCCTCGTCCACACTTCAAATGAATGTAAATGCGACACTTCCTTGCTAGGAAATAGCGTCTTCAGATGTCTAGGTATCGTAGCATTAGAGTTCTAATGCTTCTTAAAACGCGATATTGCATCTCATTTCTGTTTCATGGTAAGATATAATATGATTTGCGAAGTGTCATGTATTCCTCGTCTACACTTCGAATGAATGTAAATGCGACACTTCCTTGCTAGGAAATAGCGTCTGCAGATGTCTAGGTATCGTAGCAATAGATTTCTAATGCTTCTTGAAACGCGATATCGCATCTCATTTCTATGTTTCATGGTAAGATATAGTATGATTTGCGAAGTGTTATGTATTCCTCGTCTACACTTCAGATGAATGTAAATGCGACACTTCCCTGCAAGGAAATAGCGTTTGCAGATGTCTACGTATCGTAGCAATAGATTTCTTATGATTCTTAAAACGCGATATCGCATCTCATTTCTATGTTTCATGGTAAGGTGTAATATGATTTGCGAAGTGTTATGTATTCCTCGTCTACACTTCAAATGAATGTAAATGTGACACTTCCTTGCAAGGAAATAGCGTTTGCAGATGTCTACCTATCGTAGCAATAGAGTTCTAGTGCTTCTTGAAACGCGATATCGCACCTCATTTCTATGTTTCACGGTAAGATATAATGTGATTTGCGAAGTGTTATGTATTCCTCGTCTACACTTCAAATGAATGTAAATGCGACACTTCCTTGCAAGGAAATAGCGTTTGCAGATGTCTACGTATCGTAGCAATAGAGTTCTTATGATTCTTAAAATGTGATATCGCATCTCATTTCTATGTTTCATGGTAAGATATAATATGATTTGCGAAGTGTCATGTATTCCTCGTCTACACTTCAAATGAATGTAATGCGACACTTCCTTGCTAGGAAATAGCGTCTGCAGATGACTAGGTATCGTAGCAATAGAGTTCTAATGCTTCTTGTAACGCGATATCGCATCTCATTTCTATGTTTCATGGTAAGATATAATATGATTTGCGAAGTGTTATGTATTCCTCGTCTACACTTCAAATGAATGTAAATGCGACACTTCCCTGCAAGGAAATAGCGTTTGCAGATGTCTACGTATCGTAGCAATAGAGTTCTTATGATTCCTAAAACGCGATATCGCATCTCATTTCTGTGTTTCATGGTAAGGTATAATATGATTTGCGAAGTGTTATGTATTCCTCGTCTACACTTCAAATGAATGTAAATGCGACACTTCCTTGCTAGGAAATAGCGTCTGCAGATGTCTAGGTATCGTAGCAATAGAGTTCTAATGCTTCTTGAAACGCGATATCGCATCTCATTTCTATGTTTCATGGTAAGATATAATATGATTTGCGAAGTGTTATGTATTCCTCGTCTACACTTCAAATGAATGTAAATGCGACACTTCCCTGCAAGGAAATAGCGTTTGCAGATGTCTACGTATCGTAGCAATAGAGTCCTTATGATTCTTAAAACGCGATATCGCATCTCATTTCTATGTTTCATGGTAAGGTATAATATGATTTGCGAAGTGTTATGTATTCCTCGTCTACACATCAAATGAATGTAAATGCGACACTTCCTTGCAAGGAAGTAGCGTTTGCAGATGTCTACGTATCGTAGCAATAGAGTTCTTATGATTCTTAAAACGCGATATCGCATCTCATTTCTATGTTTCATGGTAAGGTATAATATGATTTGCGAAGTGTTATGTATTCCTCGTCTACACTTCAAATGAATGTAAATGCGACACTTCCTTGCAAGGAAATAGCGTTTGCAGATGTCTAGCTATCGTAGCAATAGAGTTCTAGTGCTTCTTAAAACGCGATATCGCATCTCATTTCTATGTTTCATGATAAGATATAATATGATTGGCAAAGTGTCATGTATTCCTCGTCTACACTTCAAATGAATGTAAATGCGACATTTCCTTGCTAGGAAATAGCGTCTTCAGATGTCTAGGTATCGTAGCAATAGAGTTCTAATGCTTCTTAAAACGCGATATTGCATCTCATTTCTGTTTCATGGTAAGATATAATATGATTTGCGAAGTGTCATGTATTCCTCGTCTACACATCAAATGAATGTAAATGCGACACTTCCTTGCTAGGAAATAGCGTCTGCAGATGTCTAGGTATCGTAGCAATAGAGTTCTAATGCTTCTTAAAACGCGATATCGCATCTCATTTCTATGTTTCATGGTAAGATATAATATGATTTGCGAAGTGTCATGTATTCCTCGTCTACACTTCAAATGAATGTAAATGCGACACTTCCTTGCTAGGAAATAGCGTCTGCAGATGTCTACGTATCGTAGCAATAGCTTTCTAGTGCTTCTTAAAACGCGATATCGCATCTCATTTCTATGTTTCATGGTAAGATATAATATGATTTGCGAAGTGTCATGTATTCCTCGTCTACACATCAAATGAATGTAAATGCGACACTTCCTTGCTAGGAAATAGCGTCTTCAGATGTCTAGGTATCGTAGCAATAGAGTTCTAATGCTTCTTAAAACGCGATATTGCATCTCATTTCTGTTTCATGGTAAGATATAATATGATTTGCGAAGTGTCATGTATTCCTCGTCTACACATCAAATGAATGTAAATGCGACACTTGCTTGCTAGGAAATAGCGTCTGCAGATGTCTAGGTATCGTAGCAATAGAGTTCTAATGCTTCTTAAAACGCGATATCGCATCTCATTTCTATGTTTCATGGTAAGATGTAGTATGATTTGCGAAGTGTCATGTATTCCTCGTCTACACTTCAAATGAATGTAAATGCGACACTTCCTGCAAGGAAGTAGCGTTTGCAGATGTCTACGTATCGTAGCAATAGAGTTTCTTATGATTCATAAAGCGCGATATGGCATCTCATTTCAATGTTTCATGGTAACATATAATATGATTTGAGAATTGTTATGTATTCCTCGTCTACACTTCAAATGATGTAAGAGTGACACTTCCTTGTAAGGAAATAGCGTTTGCAGATGTCTACCTATCGTAGCAATAGAGTTCTAGTGCTTCGTAAAACGCAATATCGCATCTCATTTCTATGTTTCATGGTAAGATATAATATGATTTGCGAAGTGTCATGTATTACTCGTCTACACATCAAATGAGAGTAAATGCGACACTTCCTTGCTAGGAAATAGCGTCTGCAGATGTCTAGGTATCGTAGCATTAGAGTTCTTATGATTCTTAAAACGCGATATCGCATCTCATTTCTATGTTTCATGGTAAGATATAGTATGATTTGCGAAGTGTTATGTATTCCTCGTCTACACTTCAAATGAATGTAAATGCGACACTTCCCTGCAAGGAAATAGCGTTTGCAGATGTCTACGTATCGTAGCAATAGAGTTCTTATGATTCTTAAAACGCGATATCGCATCTCATTTCTATGTTTCATGGTAAGGCATAATATGATTTGCGAATTGTTATGTATTCCTCGTCTACACTTCAAATGAATGTAAGAGTGACACTTCCTTGTAAGGAAATAGCGTTTGCAGATGTCTACCTATCGTAGCAACAGAGTTCTAGTGCTTCGTAAAACGCGATATCGCATCTCATTTCTATGTTTCATGGTAAGATATAATATGATTTGCGAAGTGTCATGTATTACTCGTCTACACATCAAATGAATGTAAATGCGACACTTCCTTGCTAGGAAATAGCGTCTGCAGATGTCTACGTATCGTAGCATTAGAGTTCTTATGATTCTTAAAACGCGATATCGCATCTCACTTCTATGTTTCATGGTAAGGTATAATATGATTTGCGAAGTGTTATGTATTCCTCGTCTACACTTCAAATGAATGTAAATGTGACACTTCCTTGCAAGGAAATAGCGTTTGCAGATGTCTAGCTATCGTAGCAATAGAGTTCTAGTGCTTCTTAAAACGCGATATCGCATCTCATTTCTATGTTTCATGGTAAGATATAATATGATTTGCGAAGTGTTATGTATTCCTCGTCTACACTTCAAATGAATGTAAATGCGACACTTCCCTGCAAGGAAGTAGCGTTTGCAGATGTCTACGTATCGTAGCAATAGAGTTCTTATGATTCTTAGAACGCGATATCGCATCTCATTTCTATGTTTCATGGTAAGGTATAATATGATTTGCGAAGTGTTATGTATTCCTCGTCTACACTTCAAATGAATGTAAATGCGACACTTCCTTGCAAGGAAATAGCGTTTGCAGATGTCTACGTATCGAAGCAATAGAGTTCAAATGATTCTTAAAACGAGTTATTGCATCTCATATCTATGTTCATGATAAGATATAATATGATTTGCGAATGCTAAGTGTCATGTATTCCTCGTCTACACTTCAAATGAATGTAAATGCGACACTTCCCTGCAAGGAAGTAGCGTTTGCAGATGTCTACGTATCGTAGCAATAGAGTTCTAGTGCTTCTTAAAACGCGATATCGCATCTCATTTCTATGTTTCATGGTAAGATATAATATGATTTGCGAAGGTGTCATGTATTCCTCGTCTACGCTTCGAATGAATGTAAATGCGACACTTCCTTGCTAGGAAATAGCGTCTGCAGATGTCTAGGTATCGAAGCAATAGAGTTCAATGATTCTTAAAACGAGTTATTGCATCTCATACCTATGTTTCATGATAAGATATAATATGATTTGCGAAGTGTCATGTATTCCTCGTCCACACTTCAAATGAATGTAAATGCGACACTTCCTTGCTAGGAAATAGCGTCTTCAGATGTCTAGGTATCGTAGCATTAGAGTTCTAATGCTTCTTAAAACGCGATATTGCATCTCATTTCTGTTTCATGGTAAGATATAATATGATTTGCGAAGTGTCATGTATTCCTCGTCTACACTTCGAATGAATGTAAATGCGACACTTCCTTGCTAGGAAATAGCGTCTGCAGATGTCTAGGTATCGTAGCAATAGATTTCTAATGCTTCTTGAAACGCGATATCGCATCTCATTTCTATGTTTCATGGTAAGATATAGTATGATTTGCGAAGTGTTATGTATTCCTCGTCTACACTTCAGATGAATGTAAATGCGACACTTCCTGCAAGGAAATAGCGTTTGCAGATGTCTACGTATCGTAGCAATAGATTTCTTATGATTCTTAAAACGCGATATCGCATCTCATTTCTATGTTTCATGGTAAGGTATAATATGATTTGCGAAGTGTTATGTATTCCTCGTCTACACTTCAAATGAATGTAAATGTGACACTTCCTTGCAAGGAAATAGCGTTTGCAGATGTCTACCTATCGTAGCAATAGAGTTCTAGTGCTTCTTGAAACGCGATATCGCACCTCATTTCTATGTTTCACGGTAAGATATAATGTGATTTGCGAAGTGTTATGTATTCCTCGTCTACACTTCAAATGAATGTAAATGCGACACTTCCTTGCAAGGAAATAGCGTTTGCAGATGTCTACGTATCGTAGCAATAGAGTTCTTATGATTCTTAAAATGTGATATCGCATCTCATTTCTATGTTTCATGGTAAGATATAATATGATTTGCGAAGTGTCATGTATTCCTCGTCTACACTTCAAATGAATGTAAATGCGACACTTCCTTGCTAGGAAATAGCGTCTGCAGATGACTAGGTATCGTAGCAATAGAGTTCTAATGCTTCTTGTAACGCGATATCGCATCTCATTTCTATGTTTCATGGTAAGATATAATATGATTTGCGAAGTGTATGTATTCCTCGTCTACACTTCAAATGAATGTAAATGCGACACTTCCCTGCAAGGAAATAGCGTTTGCAGATGTCTACGTATCGTAGCAATAGAGTTCTTATGATTCCTAAAACGCGATATCGCATCTCATTTCTGTGTTTCATGGTAAGGTATAATATGATTTGCGAAGTGTTATGTATTCCTCGTCTACACTCAAATGAATGTAAATGCGACACTTCCTTGCTAGGAAATAGCGTCTGCAGATGTCTAGGTATCGTAGCAATAGAGTTCTAATGCTTCTTGAAACGCGATATCGCATCTCATTTCTATGTTTCATGGTAAGATATAATATGATTTGCGAAGTGTTATGTATTCCTCGTCTACACTTCAATGAATGTAAATGCGACACTTCCCTGCAAGGAAATAGCGTTTGCAGATGTCTACGTATCGTAGCAATAGAGTCCTTATGATTCTTAAAACGCGATATCGCATCTCATTTCTATGTTTCATGGTAAGGTATAATATGATTTGCGAAGTGTTATGTATTCCTCGTCTACACATCAAATGAATGTAAATGCGAGCACTTCCTTGCAAGGAAGTAGCGTTTGCAGATGTCTACGTATCGTAGCAATAGAGTTCTTATGATTCTTAAAACGCGATATCGCATCTCATTTCTATGTTTCATGGTAAGGTATAATATGATTGCGAAGTGTTATGTATCCGTCGTCTACACTTCAAATGAATGTAAATGCAACACTTCCCTGCAAGGAAATAGCGTTTGCAGATTGTCTACGTATCGTAGCAATAGAGTTCTAATGCTTCTTGAAACGCGATATCGCATCTCATTTCTATGTTTCATGGTAAGGTATAATATGATTTGCGAAGTGTCATGTATTCCTCGTCTACACTACAAATGAATGTAAA
>NW_027490754.1:0-59344 GCF_050948175.1 Xylocopa sonorina | reverse complement strand
GAAATAGCGTTTGCAGATATCTACGTGTCGTAGCAATAGGTATGTAATGCTTCATAAAACGCGATATCGCATCTCATTTCTACGTTTCATGGTAAGATATAATATGATTTGCGAAGTGTCATGTATTCCTCGTCTACTATTCAAATGAGTGTAAATGCGACACTTCCTAGTAAGGAGATAGCGTTTGCAGATGTCTACGTATCGTAGCTATAGATTTCAAATGCTTCTTATAACGCGATATCGCATCTCATTTCTATGTTTCATGGTAAGATATAACATGATTTGCGAAGTGTCATGTATTCCTCGTCTACACTTCAAATGAATGTAAATGCGACACTTCCTTGCTAGGAAATAGCGTCTGCAGATGTCTAGGTATCGTAGCAATAGGTATGTAATGCTTCATAAAACGCGATATCGCATCTCATTTCTACGTTTCATGGTAAGATATAATATGATTTGCGAAGTGTCATGTATTCCTCGTCTACTATTCAAATGAGTGTAAATGCGACACTTCCTAGCAAGGAGATAGCGTTTGCAGATGTCTACGTATCGTAGCCATAGATTTCAAATGCTTCTTAAAACGCGATATCGCATCTCATTTCTATGTTTCATGGTAAGATATAACATGATTTGCGAAGTGTTATGTATTCCTCGCCTACACTTCAAATGAATGTAAATGCGACACTTCCTTGCAAAGAAATAGCTTTTGCAGATGTCTACGTATAGTAGCAATAGATATGTAATGCTTCTTAAAACGCGATATCGCATCTCATTTCTACGTTTCATGGTAAGATATAATATGATTTGCGAAGTGTCATGTATTCCTCGTCTGCTATTCAAATGAGTGTAAATGCGACACTTCCTAGCAAGGAGATAGCGTTTGCAGATGTCTACGTATCGTAGCCATAGATTTCAAATGCTTCTTAAAACGCGATATCGCATCTCATTTCTATGTTTCATGGTAAGATATAACATGATTTGCGAAGTGTTATGTATTCCTCGCCTACACTTCAAATGAATGTAAATGCGACACTTCCTTGCAAAGAAATAGCTTTTGCAGATGTCTACGTATAGTAGCAATAGATATGTAATGCTTCTTAAAACGCGATATCGCATCTCATTTCTACGTTTCATGGTAAGATATAATATGATTTGCGAAGTGTCATGTATTCCTCGTCTGCTATTCAAATGAGTGTAAATGCGACACTTCCTAGCAAGGAAATAGCGTTTGCAGATGTCTACGTATCATAGCTATAGATTTCTAATGCTTCTTAAAACGCGATATCGCATCTCATTTCTATGTTTCATGGTAAGATATAATATGATTTGCGAAGTGTCATGTATTCCTCGTCTACACTTCAAATGAATGTGAATGCGACACTTCCTCGCTAGGAAATAGCGTTTGTAGATGTCTACGTATCGTAGCAATAGAGTTCATATGATTCTTAAAACGCGATATCGCATCTCATTTCTATGTTTCATGGTAAGATATAACATGATTTGCGAAGTGTTATGTATTCCTCGCCTACACTTCAAATGAATGTAAATGCGACACTTCCTTGCAAAGAAATAGCTTTTGCAGATGTCTACGTATAGTAGCAATAGATATGTAATGCTTCTTAAAACGCGATATCGCATCTCATTTCTACGTTTCATGGTAAGATATAATATGATTTGCGAAGTGTCATGTATTCCTCGTCTGCTATTCAAATGAGTGTAAATGCGACACTTCCTAGCAAGGAAATAGCGTTTGCAGATGTCTACGTATCATAGCTATAGATTTCTAATGCTTCTTAAAACGCGATATCGCATCTCATTTCTATGTTTCATGGTAAGATATAACATGATTTGCGAAGTGTTATGTATTCCTCGTCTACACTTCAAATGAATGTGAATGCGGCACTTCCTAGCAAGGAAATAGCGTTTGCAGATGTCTACGTATCGTAGCAATAGATATGTAATGCTTCTTAAAACGCGATATCGCATCTCATTTCTATGTTTCATGGTAAGATATAACATGATTTGCGAAGTGTCATGTATTCCTCGTCTACACTTCAAATGAATGTAAATGCGACACTTCCTTGCTAGGAAATAGCGTCTGCAGATGTCTAGGTATCGTAGCAATAGTGTTCTAATGCTTCTCATAACGCGATATCGCATCTCATTTCTACGTTTCATGGTAAGATGTAATATGATTTGCGAAGTGTTATGTATTCCTCGTCTACACTTCAAATGAATATAAATGCGACACTTCCTTGCAAGGAAGTAGCGATTGCAGATGTCTACGCATCGAAGCAATAGAGTTCTTGTGATTCTTAAAACGCGATATCGCATCTCATTTCTATGTTTCATGGTAAGATATAATATGGTTTGCGAAGTTTCATGTATTCCTCGTCTACACTTCAAATGAATGTGAATGCGACACTTCCTCGCTAGGAAATAGCGTTTGCAGATGTATACGTATCGTAGCAATAGAGTTCATATGATTCTTAAAACGCGACATCGCATCTCATTTCTATGTTTCATGGTAAGATATAACATGATTTGCGAAGTGTTATGTATTCCTCGTCTACACTTCAAATGAATGTGAATGCGATACTCCCTCACCAGAAAATAGCGTTTGCAGATGTCTACGTATCGTAGCAATAGCATTCTAATGCTTCTTAAAACGCGATATCGCATCACATTTCTATGTTTCATGGAAAGATATAATATGGTTTGCGAAGTGTTATGCATTCCTCGTCTACGATTCAAATGAATGTAAATGCGACACTTCCTTGCAAGGAAATAGCGTTTGCAGATGTCTACGTATCGTAGCAATAGAGTTCTTATGATTGTTAAAACGCGATATCGCATCTCATTTCTATGTTTCATGGTAAGATATAATATGATTTGCGAAGTGTCATGTATTCCTCGTCTACACTTCAAATGAATGTGAATGCGACACTTCCTCGCTAGGAAATAGCGTTTGCAGATGTCTACGTATCGTAGCAAAAGAGTTCATATGATTCCTAAAACGCGATATCGCATCTCATTTCTATGTTTCATGGTAAGATATAATATGATTTGCGAGGTGTTATGTATTCCTTGTCTGCACTTCAAATGAATGTAAATGCGACTCTTCATTGCAAGGAAATAGCGTTTGCAGATGTCTACGTATCGTAGCAGTAGAGTTCTTATGATTCTTAAAACGCGATATCGCATCTCATTTCTATGTTTCATGGTAAGATATAACATGATTTGCGAAGTGTCATGTATTCCTCGTCTACACTTCAAATGAATATAAATGCGACACTTCCTTGCAAGGAAGTAGCGATTGCAGATGTCTACGCATCGAAGCAATAGAGTTCTTGTGATTCTTAAAACGCGATATCGCATCTCATTTCTATGTTTCATGGTAAGATATAATATGGTTTGCGAAGTTTCATGTATTCCTCGTCTACACTTCAAATGAATGTGAATGCGACACTTCCTCGCTAGGAAATAGCGTTTGCAGATGTCTACGTATCGTAGCAATAGAGTTCATATGATTCTTAAAACGCGACATCGCATCTCATTTCTATGTTTCATGGTAAGATATAACATGATTTGCGAAGTGTTATGTATTCCTCGTCTACACTTCAAATGAATGTGAATGCGATACTCCCTCACCAGAAAATAGCGTTTGCAGATGTCTACGTATCGTAGCAATAGCATTCTAATGCTTCTTAAAACGCGATATCGCATCACATTTCTATGTTTCATGGAAAGATATAATATGGTTTGCGAAGTGTTATGCATTCCTCGTCTACGATTCAAATGAATGTAAATGCGACACTTCCTTGCAAGGAAATAGCGTTTGCAGATGTCTACGTATCGTAGCAATAGAGTTCTTATGATTGTTAAAACGCGATATCGCATCTCATTTCTATGTTTCATGGTAAGATATAATATGATTTGCGAAGTGTCATGTATTCCTCGTCTACACTTCAAATGAATGTGAATGCGACACTTCCTCGCTAGGAAATAGCGTTTGCAGATGTCTACGTATCGTAGCAAAAGAGTTCATATGATTCCTAAAACGCGATATCGCATCTCATTTCTATGTTTCATGGTAAGATATAATATGATTTGCGAGGTGTTATGTATTCCTTGTCTGCACTTCAAATGAATGTAAATGCGACTCTTCATTGCAAGGAAATAGCGTTTGCAGATGTCTACGTATCGTAGCAGTAGAATTCTTATGATTCTTAAAACGCGATATCGCATCTCATTTCTATGTTTCATGGTAAGATATAACATGATTTGCGAAGTGTCATGTATTCCTCGTCTACACTTCAAATGAATGTAAATGCGACACTTCCTTGCTAGGAAATAGCGTCTGCAGATGTCTAGGTATTGTAGTAATACAGTTCTAATGCTTCTTATAACGCGATATCGCATCTCATTTCTATGTTTCATGGTAAGGTGTAATATGATTTGCGAAGTGTTACGTATTCCACGTCTACACTTCAAATGGATGTAAATGCGACACTTCCTTGCAGGGAAGTAGCGATTGCAGATGTCTACGTATCGAAGCAATAGAGTTCTTATGATTCTTAAAACGCGATATCGCATCTCATTTCTATGTTTCATGGTAAGATATAATATGATTTGCGAAGTGTCATGTATTCCTCGTCTACACTTCAAATGAATGTGAATGCGATACTTCCTCGCTAGGAAATAGCGTATGCAGATGTCTACGTATCGTAGCAATAGCTTTCTAATGCTTCTTAAAACGCGATATCGCATCACATTTCTATGTTTCATTGTAAGATATAGTATGATTTGCGAAGTGTTATGTATTCCTCGTCTACACTTCAAATGAATGTTAATGCGACACTTCCTCGCTAGGAAATAGCGTTTGCAGATGTCTACGTATCGTAGCAATAGAGTTCATATGATTCTTAAAACGCGATATCGCATCTCATTTCTATGTTTCATGGTAAGATATAATATGATTTGCGAAGTGTCATGTATTCCTCGTCTACACTTCAAATGAATGTAAATGCGACACTTCCTTGCTAGGAAATAGCGTCTGCAGATGTCTAGGTATCGTAGCAATAGAGTTCTAATGCTTCTTAAAACGCGATATCGCATCTCATTTCTATGTTTCATGGTAAGATATAATATGATTTGCGAAGTGTCATGTATTCCTCGTCTACACTTCAAATGAATGTGAATGCGACACTTCCTCGCTAGGAAATAGCGTTTGCAGATGTCTACGTATCGTAGCAATAGAGTGCATATGATTCTTAAAACGCGATATCGCATCTCATTTCTATGTTTCATGGTAAGATATAACATGATTTGCGAAGTGTTATGTATTCCTCGTCTACACTTCAAATGAATGTGAATGCAATACTTCCTCGCTAGGAAATAGCGTATGCAGATGTCTACGTATCGTAGCAATAGCATTCTAATGCTTCTTAAAACGCGATATCGCATCTCATTTCTATGTTTCATGGTAAGATATAATATGATTTGCGAAGTGCTACGTTATCCTCGTCTACACATCAAATGAATGTAAATGCGACACTTCCTTGCAAAGAAATAGCGTTTGCAGATATCTACGTATCGTAGCAATAGGTATGTAATGCTTCATAAAACGCGATATCGCATCTCATTTCTACGTTTCATGGTAAGATATAATATGATTTGCGAAGTGTCATGTATTCCTCGTCTACTATTCAAATGAGTGTAAATGCGACACTTCCT
Organism: Xylocopa sonorina; assembly: GCF_050948175.1. Classification (NCBI taxonomy): domain Eukaryota; kingdom Metazoa; phylum Arthropoda; class Insecta; order Hymenoptera; family Apidae; genus Xylocopa; species Xylocopa sonorina. The sequence goes on along the minus strand of NW_027490754.1, from coordinate 53,608 downwards.
AGCAAGGAGATAGCGTTTGCAGATGTCTACGTATCGTAGCCATAGATTTCAAATGCTTCTTAAAACGCGATATCGCATCTCATTTCTATGTTTCATGGTAAGATATAACATGATTTGCGAAGTGTTATGTATTCCTCGCCTACACTTCAAATGAATGTAAATGCGACACTTCCTTGCAAAGAAATAGCTTTTGCAGATGTCTACGTATAGTAGCAATAGATATGTAATGCTTCTTAAAACGCGATATCGCATCTCATTTCTACGTTTCATGGTAAGGTATAATATGATTTGCGAAGTGTCATGTATTCCTAGTCTACTATTCAAATGAGTGTAAATGCGACACTTCCTAGCAAGGAGATAGCGTTTGCAGATGTCTACGTATCGTAGCCATAGATTTCAAATGCTTCTTAAAACGCGATATCGCATCTCATTTCTATGTTTCATGGTAAGATATAACATGATTTGCGAAGTGTCATGTATTCCTCGTCTACACTTCAAATGAATGTAAATGCGACACTTCCTTGCTAGGAAATAGCGTCTGCAGATGTCTAGGTATCGTAGCAATAGAGTTCTAATGCTTCTCATAACGCGATATCGCATCTCATTTCTATGTTTCATGGTAAGATGTAATATGATTTGCGAAGTGTTATGTATTCCTCGTCTACACTTCAAATGAATGTAAATGCGACACTTCCTTGCAAGGAAGTAGCGATTGCAGATGTCTACGTATCGAAGCAATAGAGTTCTTATGATTCTTAAAACGCGATATCGCAACTCATTTCTATGTTTCATGGTAAGATATAATATGGTTTGCGAAGTGTCATGTATTCCTCGTCTACACTTCAAATGAATGTGAATGCGACACTTCCTCGCTAGGAAATAGCGTTTGCAGATGTCTACGTATCGTAGCAATAGAGTTCATATGATTCTTAAAACGCGATATCGCATCTCATTTCTATGTTTCATGGTAAGATATAACATGATTTGCGAAGTGTTATGTATTCCTCGTCTACACTTCAAATGAATGTGAATGCGATACTTCCTCGCTAGGAAATAGCGTATGCAGATGTCTACGTATCGTAGCAATAGCTTTCTAATGCTTCTCAAAACGCGATATCCCATCTCATTTCTATGTTTCATGGTAAGATATAATATGATTTGCGAAGTGCTACGTATTCCTCGTCTACACTTCAAATGAATGTAAATGCGACACTTCCTTGCAAAGAAATAGCGTTTGCAGATATCTACGTATCGTAGCAATAGGTATGTAATGCTTCATAAAACGCGATATCGCATCTCATTTCTACGTTTCATGGTAAGATATAATATGATTTGCGAAGTGTCATGTATTCCTCGTCTACTATTCAAATGAGTGTAAATGCGACACTTCCTAGCAAGGAGATAGCGTTTGCAGATGTCTACGTATCGTAGCCATAGATTTCAAATGCTTCTTAAAACGCGATATCGCATCTCATTTCTATGTTTCATGGTAAGATATAACATGATTTGCGAAGTGTTATGTATTCCTCGCCTACACTTCAAATGAATGTAAATGCGATACTTCCTTGCAAAGAAATAGCGTTTGCAGATGTCTACGTATCGTAGCAATAGCATTCTAATGCTTCTTAGAACGCGATATCGCATCACATTTCTGTGTTTCATGGAAAGATATAATATGGTTTGCGAAGTGTTATGCATTCCTCGTCTACGATTCAAATGAATGTAAATGCGACACTTCCTTGCAAGGAAATAGCGTTTGCAGATGTCTACGTATCGTAGCAATAGAGTTCTTATGATTCTTAAAACGCGATATCGCATCTCATTTCTATGTTTCATGGTAAGATATAATATGATTTGCGAAGTGTCATGTATTCCTCGTCTACACTTCAAATGAATGTGAATGCGACACTTCCTCGCTAGGAAATAGCGTTTGCAGATGTCTACGTATCGTAGCCATAGATTTCAAATGCTTCTTAAAACGCGATATCGCATCTCATTTCTATGTTTCATGGTAAGATATAACATGATTTGCGAAGTGTTATGTATTCCTCGCCTACACTTCAAATGAATGTGAATGCGATACTTCCTCGCTAGGAAATAGCGTATGCAGATGTCTACGTATCGTAGCAATAGCTTTCTAATGCTTCTCAAAACGCGATATCCCATCTCATTTCTATGTTTCATGGTAAGATATAATATGATTTGCGAAGTGCTACGTATTCCTCGTCTACACTTCAAATGAATGTAAATGCGACACTTCCTTGCAAAGAAATAGCGTTTGCAGATATCTACGTATCGTAGCAATAGGTATGTAATGCTTCATAAAACGCGATATCGCATCTCATTTCTACGTTTCATGGTAAGATATAATATGATTTGCGAAGTGTCATGTATTCCTCGTCTACTATTCAAATGAGTGTAAATGCGACACTTCCTAGCAAGGAGATAGCGTTTGCAGATGTCTACGTATCGTAGCCATAGATTTCAAATGCTTCTTAAAACGCGATATCGCATCTCATTTCTATGTTTCATGGTAAGATATAACATGATTTGCGAAGTGTTATGTATTCCTCGCCTACACTTCAAATGAATGTAAATGCGATACTTCCTTGCAAAGAAATAGCGTTTGCAGATGTCTACGTATCGTAGCAATAGCATTCTAATGCTTCTTAGAACGCGATATCGCATCACATTTCTGTGTTCATGGAAAGATATAATATGGTTTGCGAAGTGTTATGCATTCCTCGTCTACGATTCAAATGAATGTAAATGCGACACTTCCTTGCAAGGAAATAGCGTTTGCAGATGTCTACGTATCGTAGCAATAGAGTTCTTATGATTCTTAAAACGCGATATCGCATCTCATTTCTATGTTTCATGGTAAGATATAATATGATTTGCGAAGTGTCATGTATTCCTCGTCTACACTTCAAATGAATGTGAATGCGACACTTCCTCGCTAGGAAATAGCGTTTGCAGATGTCTACGTATCGTAGCCATAGATTTCAAATGCTTCTTAAAACGCGATATCGCATCTCATTTCTATGTTTCATGGTAAGATATAACATGATTTGCGAAGTGTTATGTATTCCTCGCCTACACTTCAAATGAATGTAAATGCGATACTTCCTTGCAAAGAAATAGCGTTTGCAGATGTCTACGTATCGTAGCAATAGCATTCTAATGCTTCTTAAAACGCGATATCGCATCACATTTCTGTGTTTCATGGATAGATATAATATGGTTTGCGAAGTGTTATGCATTCCTCGTCTACGATTCAAATGAATGTAAATGCGACACTTCCTTGCAAGGAAATAGCGTTTGCAGATGTCTACGTATCGTAGCAATAGAGTTCTTATGATTCTTAAAACGCGATATCGCATCTCATTTCTATGTTTCATGGTAAGATATAATATGATTTGCGAAGTGTCATGTATTCCTCGTCTACACTTCAAATGAATGTGAATGCGACACTTCCTCGCTAGGAAATAGCGTTTGCAGATGTCTACGTATCGTAGCAAAAGAGTTCATATGATTCTTAAAACGCGATATCGCATCTCATTTCTATGTTTCATGGTAAGATATAATATGATTTGCGAGGTGTTATGTATTCCTTGTCTGCACTTCAAATGAATGTAAATGCGACTCTTCATTGCAAGGAAATAGCGTTTGCAGATGTCTACGTATCGTAGCAGTAGAGTTCTTATGATTCTTAAAACGCGATATCGCATCTCATTTCTATGTTTCATGGTAAGATATAACATGATTTGCGAAGTGTCATGTATTCCTCGTCTACACTTCAAATGAATGTAAATGCGACACTTCCTTGCTAGGAAATAGCGTCTGCAGATGTCTAGGTATTGTGGTAATACAGTTCTAATGCTTCTTATAACGCGATATCGCATCTCATTTCTATGTTTCATGGTAAGGTGTAATATGATTTGCGAAGTGTTACGTATTCCACGTCTACACTTCAAATGGATGTAAATGCGACACTTCCTTGCAAGGAAGTAGCGATTGCAGATGTCTACGTATCGAAGCAATAGAGTTCTTATGATTCTTAAAACGCGATATCGCATCTCATTTCTATGTTTCATGGTAAGATATAATATGATTTGCGAAGTGTCATGTATTCCTCGTCTACACTTCAAATGAATGTGAATGCGACACTTCCCGGCTAGGAAATAGCGTTTGCAGATGTCTACGTATCGTAGCAATAGAGTTCATATGATTCTTAAAACGCGATATCGCATCTCATTTCAATGGTTCTTGGTAAGATATAACATGATTTGCGAAGTGTTATGTATTCCTCGTCTACACTTCAAATGAATGTGAATGCGATACTTCCTCGCTAAGAAATAGCGTATGCAGATGTCTACGTATCGTAGCAATAGCTTTCTAATGCTTCTTAAAACGCGATATCGCATCACATTTCTATGTTTCATGGTAAGATATAGTATGATTTGCGAAGTGTTATGTATTCCTCGTCTACACTTCAAATGAATGTTAATGCGACACTTCCTTGCAAGGAAATAGCGTTTGCAGTTGTCTACCTATCGTAGCAATAGTGTTCTAATGCTTCTTAAAACGAGATATCGCATCTCATTTCTATGTTTCATGGTAAGATATAATATGATTTGTGAAGTGCTATGTATTCCTCGTCTACACTTCAAATGAATGTAAATGCGACACTTCCTTGCAAGGAAATAGCGTTTGCAGATGTCTACGTATCGTAGCAATAGATATGTAATGCTTCTTAAAACGCGATATCGCATCTCATTTCTATGTTTCATGGTAAGATATAATATGATTTCCGAAGTGTTATGTATTCCTCGTCTACACTTCAAATGAATGTAAATGCGACACTTCCTTGCAAAGAAATAGCGTTTGCAGATGTCTACGTATCGTAGCAATAGATATGTAATGCTTCTTAAAACGCGATAACGCATCTCATTTCTATGTTTCATGGTAAGATATAATATGATTTGCGAAGTGTCATGTATTCCTCGTCTACACTTCAAACGAATGTAAATGCGACACTTCCTTGCTAGGAAATAGCGTCTGCAGATGTCTAGGTATCGTAGCAATACAGTTCTAATGCTTCTTATAACGCGATATCGCATCTCATTTCTATGTTTCTTGGTAAGGTGTAATATGATTTGCGAAGTGTTATGTATTCCACGTCTACACTTCAAATGGATGTAAATGCGACACTTCCTTGCAAGGAAGTAGCGATTGCAGATGTCTACGTATCGAAGCAATAGAGTTCTTATGATTCTTAAAACGCGATATCGCATCTCATTTCTATGTTTCATGGTAAGATATAATATGATTTGCGAAGTGTCATGTATAGCTCGTCTACACTTCAAATGAATGTGAATGCGACACTTCCTCGCTAGGAAATAGCGTTTGCATATGTCTACGTATCGTAGCAATAAAGTTCATATGATACTTAAAACGCGATATCGCATCTCATTTCTATGTTTCATGGTAAGATATAACATGATTTGCGAAGTGTTATGTATTCCTCGTCTATACTTCCAATGAATGTGAATGCGATACTTCCTCACTAGAAAATAACGTTTGCAGATGTCTACGTATCGTAGCAATAGCTTTCTAATGCTTCTTAAAACGCGATATCGCATCTCATTTCTATGTTTCATGGTAAGACATAATATGATTTGCGAAGTGCTACGTTATCCTCGTCTACACTTCAAATGAATGTAAATGCGACACTTCCTTGCAAAGAAATAGCGTTTGCAGATATCTACGTATCGTAGCAATAGGTATGTAATGCTTCATAAAACGCGATATCGCATCTCATTTCTACGTTTCATGGTAAGGTATAATATGATTTGCGAAGTGTCATGTATTCCTCGTCTACTATTCAAATGAGTGTAAATGCGACACTTCCTAGCAAGGAGATAGCGTTTGCAGATGTCTACGTATCGTAGCCATAGATTTCAAATGCTTCTTAAAACGCGATATCGCATCTCATTTCTATGTTTCATGGTAAGATATAACATGATTTGCGAAGTATCATGTATTCCTCGTCTACACTTCAAATGAATGTGAATGCGACACTTCCTCGCTAGGAAATAGCGTTTGCAGATGTCTACGTATCGTAGCAATAGAGTTCATATGATTCTTAAAACGCGATATCGCATCTCATTTCTATGTTTCATGGTAAGATATAATATGATTTGCGAAGTGTCATGTATTCCTCGTCTACACTTCAAATGAATGTAAATGCGACACTTCCTTGCTAGGAAATAGCGTCTGCAGATGTCTAGGTATCGTAGCAATAGAGTTCTAATGCTTCTTAAAACGCGATATCGCATCTCATTTCTATGTTTCATGGTAAGATATAATATGATTTGCGAAGTGTCATGTATTCCTCGTCTACACTTCAAATGAATGTGAATGCGACACTTCCTCGCTAGGAAATAGCGTTTGCAGATGTCTACGTATCGTAGCAATAGAGTTCATATGATTCTTAAAACGCGATATCGCATCTCATTTCTATGTTTCATGGTAAGATATAATATGATTTGCGAAGTGTCATGTATTCCTCGTCTACACTTCAAACGAATGTAAATGCGACACTTCCTTGCTAGGAAATAGCGTCTGCAGATGTCTAGGTATCGTAGCAATACAGTTCTAATGCTTCTTATAACGCGATATCGCATCTCATTTCTATGTTTCTTGGTAAGGTGTAATATGATTTGCGAAGTGTTATGTATTCCTCGTCTACACTTCAAATGAATGTGAATGCGATACTTCCTCGCTAGGAAATAGCGTATGCAGATGTCTACGTATCGTAGCAATAGCTTTCTAATGCTTCTCAAAACGCGATATCCCATCTCAATTCTATGTTTCATGGTAAGATATAATATGATTTGCGAAGTGCTACGTATTCCTCGTCTACACTTCAAATGAATGTAAATGCGACACTTCCTTGCAAAGAAATAGCGTTTGCAGATATCTACGTATCGTAGCAATAGGTATGTAATGCTTCATAAAACGCGATATCGCATCTCATTTCTACGTTTCATGGTAAGATATAATATGATTTGCGAAGTGTCATGTATTCCTCGTCTACTATTCAAATGAGTGTAAATGCGACACTTCCTAGCAAGGAGATAGCGTTTGCAGATGTCTACGTATCGTAGCCATAGATTTCAAATGCTTCTTAAAACGCGATATCGCATCTCATTTCTATGTTTCATGGTAAGATATAACATGATTTGCGAAGTGTTATGTATTCCTCGCCTACACTTCAAATGAATGTAAATGCGATACTTCCCTGCAAAGAAATAGCGTTTGCAGATGTCTACGTATCGTAGCAATAGCATTCTAATGCTTCTTAGAACGCGATATCGCATCACATTTCTGTGTTTCATGGAAAGATATAATATGGTTTGCGAAGTGTTATGCATTCCTCGTCTACGATTCAAATGAATGTAAATGCGACACTTCCTTGCAAGGAAATAGCGTTTGCAGATGTCTACGTATCGTAGCAATAGAGTTCTTATGATTCTTAAAACGCGATATCGCATCTCATTTCTATGTTTCATGGTAAGATATAATATGATTTGCGAAGTGTCATGTATTCCTCGTCTACACTTCAAATGAATGTGAATGCGACACTTCCTCGCTAGGAAATAGCGTTTGCAGATGTCTACGTATCGTAGCCATAGATTTCAAATGCTTCTTAAAACGCGATATCGCATCTCATTTCTATGTTTCATGGTAAGATATAACATGATTTGCGAAGTGTTATGTATTCCTCGCCTACACTTCAAATGAATGTAAATGCGATACTTCCTTGCAAAGAAATAGCGTTTGCAGATGTCTACGTATCGTAGCAATAGCATTCTAATGCTTCTTAAAACGCGATATCGCATCACATTTCTGTGTTTCATGGAAAGATATAATATGGTTTGCGAAGTGTTATGCATTCCTCGTCTACGATTCAAATGAATGTAAATGCGACACTTCCTTGCAAGGAAATAGCGTTTGCAGATGTCTACGTATCGTAGCAATAGAGTTCTTATGATTCTTAAAACGCGATATCGCATCTCATTTCTATGTTTCATGGTAAGATATAATATGATTTGCGAAGTGTCATGTATTCCTCGTCTACACTTCAAATGAATGTGAATGCGACACTTCCTCGCTAGGAAATAGCGTTTGCAGATGTCTACGTATCGTAGCAAAAGAGTTCATATGATTCTTAAAACGCGATATCGCATCTCATTTCTATGTTTCATGGTAAGATATAATATGATTTGCGAGGTGTTATGTATTCCTTGTCTGCACTTCAAATGAATGTAAATGCGACTCTTCATTGCAAGGAAATAGCGTTTGCAGATGTCTACGTATCGTAGCAGTAGAGTTCTTATGATTCTTAAAACGCGATATCGCATCTCATTTCTATGTTTCATGGTAAGATATAACATGATTTGCGAAGTGTCATGTATTCCTCGTCTACACTTCAAATGAATGTAAATGCGACACTTCCTTGCTAGGAAATAGCGTCTGCAGATGTCTAGGTATTGTGGTAATACAGTTCTAATGCTTCTTATAACGCGATATCGCATCTCATTTCTATGTTTCATGGTAAGGTGTAATATGATTTGCGAAGTGTTACGTATTCCACGTCTACACTTCAAATGGATGTAAATGCGACACTTCCTTGCAAGGAAGTAGCGATTGCAGATGTCTACGTATCGAAGCAATAGAGTTCTTATGATTCTTAAAACGCGATATCGCATCTCATTTCTATGTTTCATGGTAAGATATAATATGATTTGCGAAGTGTCATGTATTCCTCGTCTACACTTCAAATGAATGTGAATGCGACACTTCCCCGCTAGGAAATAGCGTTTGCAGATGTCTACGTATCGTAGCAATAGAGTTCATATGATTCTTAAAACGCGATATCGCATCTCATTTCAATGGTTCTTGGTAAGATATAACATGATTTGCGAAGTGTTATGTATTCCTCGTCTACACTTCAAATGAATGTGAATGCGATACTTCCTCGCTAAGAAATAGCGTATGCAGATGTCTACGTATCGTAGCAATAGCTTTCTAATGCTTCTTAAAACGCGATATCGCATCACATTTCTATGTTTCATGGTAAGATATAGTATGATTTGCGAAGTGTTATGTATTCCTCGTCTACACTTCAAATGAATGTTAATGCGACACTTCCTTGCAAGGAAATAGCGTTTGCAGTTGTCTACCTATCGTAGCAATAGTGTTCTAATGCTTCTTAAAACGAGATATCGCATCTCATTTCTATGTTTCATGGTAAGATATAATATGATTTGTGAAGTGCTATGTATTCCTCGTCTACACTTCAAATGAATGTAAATGCGACACTTCCTTGCAAGGAAATAGCGTTTGCAGATGTCTACGTATCGTAGCAATAGATATGTAATGCTTCTTAAAACGCGATATCGCATCTCATTTCTATGTTTCATGGTAAAATATAATATGATTTCCGAAGTGTTATGTATTCCTCGTCTACACTTCAAATGAATGTAAATGCGACACTTCCTTGCAAAGAAATAGCGTTTGCAGATGTCTACGTATCGTAGCAATAGATATGTAATGCTTCTTAAAACGCGATAACGCATCTCATTTCTATGTTTCATGGTAAGATATAATATGATTTGCGAAGTGTCATGTATTCCTCGTCTACACTTCAAACGAATGTAAATGCGACACTTCCTTGCTAGGAAATAGCGTCTGCAGATGTCTAGGTATCGTAGCAATACAGTTCTAATGCTTCTTATAACGCGATATCGCATCTCATTTCTATGTTTCTTGGTAAGGTGTAATATGATTTGCGAAGTGTTATGTATTCCACGTCTACACTTCAAATGGATGTAAATGCGACACTTCCTTGCAAGGAAGTAGCGATTGCAGATGTCTACGTATCGAAGCAATAGAGTTCTTATGATTCTTAAAACGCGATATCGCATCTCATTTCTATGTTTCATGGTAAGATATAATATGATTTGCGAAGTGTCATGTATAGCTCGTCTACACTTCAAATGAATGTGAATGCGACACTTCCTCGCTAGGAAATAGCGTTTGCAGATGTCTACGTATCGTAGCAATAAAGTTCATATGATACTTAAAACGCGATATCGCATCTCATTTCTATGTTTCATGGTAAGATATAACATGATTTGCGAAGTGTTATGTATTCCTCGTCTATACTTCCAATGAATGTGAATGCGATACTTCCTCACTAGAAAATAACGTTTGCAGATGTCTACGTATCGTAGCAATAGCTTTCTAATGCTTCTTAAAACGCGATATCGCATCTCATTTCTATGTTTCATGGTAAGACATAATATGATTTGCGAAGTGCTACGTTATCCTCGTCTACACTTCAAATGAATGTAAATGCGACACTTCCTTGCAAAGAAATAGCGTTTGCAGATATCTACGTATCGTAGCAATAGGTATGTAATGCTTCATAAAACGCGATATCGCATCTCATTTCTACGTTTCATGGTAAGGTATAATATGATTTGCGAAGTGTCATGTATTCCTCGTCTACTATTCAAATGAGTGTAAATGCGACACTTCCTAGCAAGGAGATAGCGTTTGCAGATGTCTACGTATCGTAGCCATAGATTTCAAATGCTTCTTAAAACGCGATATCGCATCTCATTTCTATGTTTCATGGTAAGATATAACATGATTTGCGAAGTATCATGTATTCCTCGTCTACACTTCAAATGAATGTGAATGCGACACTTCCTCGCTAGGAAATAGCGTTTGCAGATGTCTACGTATCGTAGCAATAGAGTTCATATGATTCTTAAAACGCGATATCGCATCTCATTTCTATGTTTCATGGTATGATATAATATGATTTGCGAAGTGTCATGTATTCCTCGTCTACACTTCAAATGAATGTAAATGCGACACTTCCTTGCTAGGAAATAGCGTCTGCAGATGTCTAGGTATCGTAGCAATAGAGTTCTAATGCTTCTTAAAACGCGATATCGCATCTCATTTCTATGTTTCATGGTAAGATATAATATGATTTGCGAAGTGTCATGTATTCCTCGTCTACACTTCAAATGAATGTGAATGCGACACTTCCTCGCTAGGAAATAGCGTTTGCAGATGTCTACGTATCGTAGCAATAGAGTTCATATGATTCTTAAAACGCGATATCGCATCTCATTTCTATGTTTCATGGTAAGATATAACATGATTTGCGAAGTGTTATGTATTCCTCGTCTACACTTCAAATGAATGTGAATGCGATACTTCCTCGCTAGGAAATAGCGTATGCAGATGTCTACGTATCGTAGCAATAGCTTTCTAATGCTTCTTAAAACGCGATATCCCATCTCATTTCTATGTTTCATGGTAAGATATAATATGATTTGCGAAGTGCTACGTATTCCTCGTCTACACTTCAAATGAATGTAAATGCGACACTTCCTTGCAAAGAAATAGCGTTTGCAGATGTCTACGTATCGTAGCAATAGCATTCTAATGCTTCTTAAAACGCGATATCGCATCACATTTCTGTGTTTCATGGAAAGATATAATATGGTTTGCGAAGTGTTATGCATTCCTCGTCTACGATTCAAATGAATGTAAATGCGACACTTCCTTGCAAGGAAATAGCGTTTGCAGATGTCTACGTATCGTAGCAATAGAGTTCTTATGATTCTTAAAACGCGATATCGCATCTCATTTCTATGTTTCATGGTAAGATATAATATGATTTGCGAAGTGTCATGTATTCCTCGTCTACACTTCAAATGAATGTGAATGCGACACTTCCTCGCTAGGAAATAGTGTTTGCAGATGTCTACGTATCGTAGCAAAAGAGTTCATATGATTCTTAAAACGCGATATCGCATCTCATTTCTATGTTTCATGGTAAGATATAATATGATTTGCGAGGTGTTATGTATTCCTTGTCTGCACTTCAAATGAATGTAAATGCGACTCTTCATTGCAAGGAAATAGCGTTTGCAGATGTCTACGTATCGTAGCAGTAGAGTTCTTATGATTCTTAAAACGCGATATCGCATCTGATTTCTATGTTTCATGGTAAGATATAACATGATTTGCGAAGTGTCATGTATTCCTCGTCTACACTTCAAATGAATGTAAATGCGACACTTCCTTGCTAGGAAATAGCGTCTGCAGATGTCTAGGTATTGTAGTAATACAGTTCTAATGCTTCTTATAACGCGATATCGCATCTCATTTCTATGTTTCATGGTAAGGTGTAATATGACTTGCGAAGTGTTACGTATTCCACGTCTACACTTCAAATGGATGTAAATGCGACACTTCATTGCAAGGAAGTAGCGATTGCAGATGTCTACGTATCGAAGCAATAGAGTTCTTATGATTCTTAAAACGCGATATCGCATCTCATTTCTATGTTTCATGGTAAGATATAATATGATTTGCGAAGTGTCATGTATTCCTCGTCTACACTTCAAATGAATGTGAATGCGACACTTCCCCGCTAGGAAGTAGCGTTTGCAGATGTCTACGTATCGTAGCAATAGAGGTCATATGATTCTTAAAACGCGATATCGCATCTCATTTCAATGGTTCATGGTAAGATATAACATGATTTGCGAAGTGTTATGTATTCCTCGTCTACACTTCAAATGAATGTGAATGCGATACTTGCTCGCTAGGAAATAGCGTATGCAGATGTCTACGTATCGTAGCAATAGCTTTCTAATGCTTCTTAAAACGCGATATCGCATCACATTTCTATGTTTCATGGTAAGATATAGTATGATTTGCGAAGTGTTATGTATTCCTCGTCTACACTTCAAATGAATGTTAATGCGACACTTCCTTGCAAGGAAATAGCGTTTGCAGTTGTCTACCTATCGTAGCAATAGTGTTCTAATGCTTCTTAAAACGAGATATCGCATCTCATTTCTATGTTTCATGGTAAGATATAATATGATTTGCGAAGTTTTATGTATTCCTCGTCTACACATCAAATGAATGTAAATGCGACACTTCCTTGCAAGGAAATAGCGTTTGCTGATGTCTACGTATCGAAGCAATAGAGTTCAAATGCTTCTTAAAACGAGATATTGCATCTCATATCTATGTTTCATGATAAGATATTATATTCATTTTTGAAGTCTTATGCATTCCTCGTATGCGATTCAAATGAATGTAAATGCAACACTTCCTTGCAAGGAAATAGCGTTTGCAGTTGTCTACGCATCGTAGCAATAGAGTTCTTATGATTCTTAAAACGCGATATCGCATCTCATGTCTATGCTTCATGGTAAGATATAATATGATTTGTGAAGTGCTATGTATTCCTCGTCTACACTTCAAATGAATGTAAATGCGACACTTCCTTGCAAGGAAATAGCGTTTGCAGATGTCTACGTATCGTAGCAATAGATATGTAATGCTTCTTAAAACGCGATATCGCATCTCATTTCTATGTTTCATGGTAAGATATAATATGATTTGCGAAGTGTTATGTATTCCACGTCTACACTTCAAATGGATGTAAATGCGACACTTCCTTGCAAGGAAGTAGCGATTGCAGATGTCTACGTATCGAAGCAATAGAGTTCTTATGATTCTTAAAACGCGATATCGCATCTCATTTCTATGTTTCATGGTAAGATATAACATGATTTGCGAAGTGTCATGTATTCCTCGTCTACACTTCAAATGAATGTAAATGCGACACTTCCTTGCTAGAAAATAGCGTCTGCAGATGTCTAGGTATTGTAGTAATACAGTTCTAATGCTTCTTATAACGCGATATCGCATCTCATTTCTATGTTTCATGGTAAGGTGTAATATGATTTGCGAAGTGTTACGTATTCCACGTCTACACTTCAAATGGATGTAAATGCGACACTTCCTTGCAAGGAAGTAGCGATTGCAGATGTCTACGTATCGAAGCAATAGAGTTCTTATGATTCTTAAAACGCGATATCGCATCTCATTTCTATGTTTCATGGTAAGATATAATATGATTTGCGAAGTGTCATGTATTCCTCGTCTACACTTCAAATGAATGTGAATGCGACACTTCCCCGCTAGGAAATAGCGTTTGCAGATGTCTACGTATCGTAGCAATAGAGTTCATATGATTCTTAAAACGCGATATCGCATCTCATTTCAATGGTTCATGGTAAGATATAACATGATTTGCGAAGTGTTATGTATTCCTCGTCTACACTTCAAATGAATGTGAATGCGATACTTCCTCGCTAGGAAATAGCGTATGCAGATGTCTACGTATCGTAGCAATAGCTTTCTAATGCTTCTTAAAACGCGATATCGCATCACATTTCTATGTTTCATGGTAAGATATAGTATGATTTGCGAAGTGTTATGTATTCCTCGTCTACACTTCAAATGAATGTTAATGCGACACTTCCTTGCAAGGAAATAGCGTTTGCAGTTGTCTACCTATCGTAGCAATAGTGTTCTAATGCTTCTTAAAACGAGATATCGCATCTCATTTCTATGTTTCATGGTAAGATATAATATGATTTGCGAAGTTTTATGTATTCCTCGTCTACACATCAAATGAATGTAAATGCGACACTTCCTTGCAAGGAAATAGCGTTTGCTGATGTCTACGTATCGAAGCAATAGAGTTCAAATGCTTCTTAAAACGAGATATTGCATCTCATATCTATGTTTCATGATAAGATATAATATTCATTTTTGAAGTCTTATGCATTCCTCGTATGCGATTCAAATGAATGTAAACGCAACACTTCCTTGCAAGGAAATAGCGTTTGCAGTTGTCTACGTATCGTAGCAATAGAGTTCTTATGATTCTTAAAACGCGATATCGCATCTCATGTCTATGTTTCATGGTAAGATATAATATGATTTGTGAAGTGCTATGTATTCCTCGTCTACACTTCAAATGAATGTAAATGCGACACTTCCTTGCAAGGAAATAGCGTTTGCAGATGTCTACGTATCGTAGCAATAGATATGTAATGCTTCTTAAAACGCGATATCGCATCTCATTTCTATGTTTCATGGTAAGATATAATATGATTTGCGAAGTGTTATGTATTCCACGTCTACACTTCAAATGGATGTAAATGCGACACTTCCTTGCAAGGAAGTAGCGATTGCAGATGTCTACGTATCGAAGCAATAGAGTTCTTATGATTCTTAAAACGCGATATCGCATCTCATTTCTATGTTTCATGGTAAGATATAATATGATTTGCGAAGTGTCATGTATTCCTCGTCTACACTTCAAATGAATGTGAATGCGACACTTCCTCGCTGGGAAATAGCGTTTGCAGATGTCTACGTATCGTAGCAATAGAGTTTTAATGCTTCTCATAACGCGATATCGCATCTCATTTCTACGTTTCATGGTAAGATGTAATATGATTTGCGTAGTGTTATGTATTCCTCGTCTACACTTCAAATGAATATAAATGCGACACTTCCTTGCAAGGAAGTAGCAATTGCAGATGTCTACGTATCGAAGCAATAGAGTTCTTGTGATTCTTAAAACGCGATATCGCATCTCATTTCTATGTTTCATGGTAAGATATAATATGGTTTGCGAAGTTTCATGTATTCCTCGTCTACACTTCAAATGAATGTGAATGCGACACTTCCTCGCTAGGAAATAGCGTTTGCAGATGTCTACGTATCGTAGCAATAGAGTTCATATGATTCTTAAAACGCGATATCGCATCTCATTTCTATGTTTCATGGTAAGATATAACATGATTTGCGAAGTGTTATGTATTCCACGTCTACACTTCAAATGAATGTGAATGCGATACTTCCTCCCCAGAAAATAGCGTTTGCAGATGTCTACGTATCGTAGCAATAGCATTCTAATGCTTCTTAAAACGCGATATCGCATCACATTTCTATGTTTCATGGAAAGATATAATATGGTTTGCGAAGTGTTATGCATTCCTCGTCTACGATTCAAATGAATGTAAATGCGACACTTCCTTGCAAGGAAATAGCGTTTGCAGATGTCTACGTATCGTAGCAATAGAGTTCTTATGATTCTTAAAACGCGATATCGCATCTCATTTCTATGTTTCATGGTAAGATATAATATGATTTGCGAAGTGTCATGTGTTCCTCGTCTACACTTCAAATGAATGTGAATGCGACACTTCCTCGCTAGGAAATAGCGTTTGCAGATGTCTACGTATCGTAGCAAAAGAGTTCATATGATTCTTAAAACGCGATATCGCATCTCATTTCTATGTTTCATGGTAAGATATAATATGATTTGCGAAGTGTCATGTATTCCTCGTCTACACTTCAAATGAATGTAAATGCGACACTTCCTTGCTAGGAAATAGCGTCTGCAGATGTCTAGGTGTTGTAGTAATACAGTTCTAATGCTTCTTATAACGCGATATCGCATCTCATTTCTATGTTTCATGGTAAGGTGTAATATGATTTGCGAAGTGTTACGTATTCCACGTCTACACTTCAAATGGATGTAAATGCGACACTTCCTTGCAAGGAAGTAGCGATTGCAGATGTCTACGTATCGAAGCAATAGAGTTCTTATGATTCTTAAAACGCGATATCGCATCTCATTTCTATGTTTCATGGTAAGATATAATATGATTTGCGAAGTGTCATGTATTCCTCGTCTACACTTCAAATGAATGTGAATGCGACACTTCCCCGCTAGGAAATAGCGTTTGCAGATGTCTACGTATCGTAGCAATAGTGTTCATATGATTCTTAAAACGCGATATCGCATCTCATTTCAATGGTTCATGGTAAGATATAACATGATTTGCGAAGTGTTATGTATTCCTCGTCTACACTTCAAATGAATGTGAATGCGATACTTCCTCGCTAGGAAATAGCGTATGCAGATGTCTACGTATCGTAGCAATAGCTTTCTAATGCTTCTTAAAACGCGATATCGCATCACATTTCTATGTTTCATGGTAAGATATAGTATGATTTGCGAAGTGTTATGTATTCCTCGTCTACACTTCAAATGAATGTTAATGCGACACTTCCTTGCAAGGAAATAGCGTTTGCAGTTGTCTACCTATCGTAGCAATAGTGTTCTAATGCTTCTTAAAACGAGATATCGCATCTCATTTCTATGTTTCATGGTAAGATATAATATGATTTGCGAAGTTTTATGTATTCCTCGTCTACACATCAAATGAATGTAAATGCGACACTTCCTTGCAAGGAAATAGCGTTTGCTGATGTCTACGTATCGAAGCAATAGAGTTCAAATGCTTCTTAAAACGAGATATTGCATCTCATATCTATGTTTCATGATAAGATATAATATTCATTTTTGAAGTCTTATGCATTCCTCGTATGCGATTCAAATGAATGTAAACGCAACACTTCCTTGCAAGGAAATAGCGTTTGCAGTTGTCTACGTATCGTAGCAATAGAGTTCTTATGATTCTTAAAACGCGATATCGCATCTCATGTCTATGTTTCATGGTAAGATATAATATGATTTGTGAAGTGCTATGTATTCCTCGTCTACACTTCAAATGAATGTAAATGCGACACTTCCTTGCAAGGAAATAGCGTTTGCAGATGTCTACGTATCGTAGCAATAGATATGTAATGCTTCTTAAAACGCGATATCGCATCTCATTTCTATGTTTCATGGTAAGATATAATATGATTTGCGAAGTGTTATGTATTCCACGTCTACACTTCAAATGGATGTAAATGCGACACTTCCTTGCAAGGAAGTAGCGATTGCAGATGTCTACGTATCGAAGCAATAGAGTTCTTATGATTCTTAAAACGCGATATCGCATCTCATTTCTATGTTTCATGGTAAGATATAATATGATTTGCGAAGTGTCATGTATTCCTCGTCTACACTTCAAATGAATGTGAATGCGACACTTCCTCGCTGGGAAATAGCGTTTGCAGATGTCTACGTATCGTAGCAATAGAGTTTTAATGCTTCTCATAACGCGATATCGCATCTCATTTCTACGTTTCATGGTAAGATGTAATATGATTTGCGTAGTGTTATGTATTCCTCGTCTACACTTCAAATGAATATAAATGCGACACTTCCTTGCAAGGAAGTAGCAATTGCAGATGTCTACGTATCGAAGCAATAGAGTTCTTGTGATTCTTAAAACGCGATATCGCATCTCATTTCTATGTTTCATGGTAAGATATAATATGGTTTGCGAAGTTTCATGTATTCCTCGTCTACACTTCAAATGAATGTGAATGCGACACTTCCTCGCTAGGAAATAGCGTTTGCAAATGTCTACGTATCGTAGCAATAGAGTTCATATGATTCTTAAAACGCGATATCGCATCTCATTTCTATGTTTCATGGTAAGATATAACATGATTTGCGAAGTGTTATGTATTCCACGTCTACACTTCAAATGAATGTGAATGCGATACTTCCTCCCCAGAAAATAGCGTTTGCAGATGTCTACGTATCGTAGCAATAGCATTCTAATGCTTCTTAAAACGCGATATCGCATCACATTTCTATGTTTCATGGAAAGATATAATATGGTTTGCGAAGTGTTATGCATTCCTCGTCTACGATTCAAATGAATGTAAATGCGACACTTCCTTGCAAGGAAATAGCGTTTGCAGATGTCTACGTATCGTAGCAATAGAGTTCTTATGATTCTTAAAACGCGATATCGCATCTCATTTCTATGTTTCATGGTAAGATATAATATGATTTGCGAAGTGTCATGTATTCCTCGTCTACACTTCAAATGAATGTGAATGCGACACTTCCCCGCTAGGAAATAGCGTTTGCAGATGTCTACGTATCGTAGCAATAGAGTTCATATGATTCTTAGAACGCGATATCGCATCTCATTTCAATGGTTCTTGGTAAGATATAACATGATTTGCGAAGTGTTACGTATTCCTCGTCTACAATTCAAATGAATGTGAATGCGATACTTCCTCGCTAGGAAATAGCGTATGCAGATGTCTACGTATCGTAGCAATAGCTTTCTAATGCTTCTTAAAACGCGATATCGCATCACATTTCTATGTTTCATGGTAAGATATAGTATGATTTGCGAAGTGTTATGTATTCCTCGTCTACACTTCAAATGAATGTTAATGCGACACTTCCTTGCAAGGAAATAGCGTTTGCAGTTGTCTACCTATCGTAGCAATAGTGTTCTAATGCTTCTTAAAACGAGATATCGCATCTCATTTCTATGTTTCATGGTAAGATATAATATGATTTGCGAAGTGTTATGTATTCCTCGTCTACACATCAAATGAATGTAAATGCGACACTTCCTTGCAAGGAAATAGCGTTTGCAGATGTCTACGTATCGTAGCAATAGATATGTAATGCTTCTTAAAACGCGATATCGCATCTCATTTCTATTTTTCATGGTAAGATATAATATGATTTCCGAAGTGTTATGTATTCCTCGTCTACACTTCAAATGAATGTAAATGCGACACTTCCTTGCAAAGAAATAGCGTTTGCAGATGTCTACGTATCGTAGCAATAGATATGTAATGCTTCTTAAAACGCGATAACGCATCTCATTTCTATGTTTCATGGTAAGATATAATATGATTTGCGAAGTGTCATGTATTCCTCGTCTACACTTCAAACGAATGTAAATGCGACACTTCCTTGCTAGGAAATAGCGTCTGCAGATGTCTAGGTATCGTAGCAATACAGTTCTAATGCTTCTTATAACGCGATATCGCATCTCATTTCTATGTTTCTTGGTAAGGTGTAATATGATTTGCGAAGTGTTATGTATTCCACGTCTACACTTCAAATGGATGTAAATGCGACACTTCCTTGCAAGGAAGTAGCGATTGCAGATGTCTACGTATCGAAGCAATAGAGTTCTTATGATACTTAAAACGCGATATCGCATCTCATTTCTATGTTTCATGGTAAGATATAATATGATTTGCGAAGTGTCATGTATAGCTCGTCTACACTTCAAATGAATGTGAATGCGACACTTCCTCGCTAGGAAATAGCGTTTGCAGATGTCTACGTATCGTAGCAATAAAGTTCATATGATACTTAAAACGCGATACCGCATCTCATTTCTATGTTTCATGGTAAGATATAACATGATTTGCGAAGTGTTATGTATTCCTCGTCTACACTTCAAATGAATGTGAATGCGATACTTCCTCACTAGAAAATAACGTTTGCAGATGTCTACGTATCGTAGCAATAGCTTTCTAATGCTTCTTAAAACACGATATCGCATCTCATTTCTATGTTTCATGGTAAGATATAATATGATTTGCGAAGTGTCATGTATTCCTCGTCTACACTTCAAATGAATGTAAATGCGACACTTCCTTGCTAGGAAATAGCGTCTGCAGATGTCTAGGTATCGTAGCGATAGAGTTCTAATGCTTCTTAAAACGCGATATCGCACCTCATTTCTATGTTTCTTGGTAAGACATAATATGATTTGCGAAGTGTTATGTATTCCTCGTCTACACTTCAAATGAATGTAAATGCGACACTTCCTTGCAAAGAAATAGTGTTTGCAGATGTCTACGTATCGTAGCAATAGATTTCTAATGCTTCTTAAAACGCGATATCGCATCTCATTTCTATGTTTCATGGTAAGATATAATATGATTTGCGAAGTGTCATGTATTCCTCGTCTACACTTCAAATGAATGTAAATGCGACACTTCCTTGCTAGGAAATAGCGTCTGCAGATGTCTAGGTATCGTAGCAATAGAGTTCTAATGCTTCTCACAACGCGATATCGCATCTCATTTCTATGTTTCATGGTAAGATGTAATATGATTTGCGAAGTGTTATGTATTCCTCGTCTACACTTCAAATGAATGTAAATGCGACACTTCCTTGCAAGGAAGTAGCGATTGCAGATGTCTACGTATCGAAGCACTAGGATTCTTATGATTATTAAAGCGCGATATCGCATCTCATTTCTATGTTTCATGGTAAGATATAATATGATTTGCGAAGTGTCATATATTCCTCGTCTACACTTCAAATGTATGTGAATGCGACACTTCCTCGCTAGGAAATAGCGTTTGCAAATGTCTACGTATCGTAGCAATAGAGTTCATATGATTCTTAAAACGCGATATCGCATCTCATTTCTATGTTTCATGGTAAGATATAACATGATTTGCGAAGTGTTATGTTTTCCTCGTCTACACTTCAAATGAATGTGAATGCGATACTTCCTCGCTAGGAAATAGCGTATGCAGATGTCTACGTATCGTAGCAATAGCTTTCTAATGCTTCTTAAAACGCGATATCGCATCTCATTTCTATGTTTCATGGTAAGATATAATATGATTTGCGAAGTGCTACGTATTCCTCGTCTACACTTCAAATGAATGTAAATGCGACACTTCCTTGCAAAGAAATAGCGTTTGCAGATATCTACGTATCGTAGCAATAGGTATGTAATGCTTCATAAAACGCGATATCGCATCTCATTTCTACGTTTCATGGTAAGATATAATATGATTTGCGAAGTGTCATGTATTCCTCGTCTACTATTCAAATGAGTGTAAATGCGACACTTCCTAGCAAGGAGATAGCGTTTGCAGATGTCTACGTATCGTAGCCATAGCTTTCAAATGCTTCTTAAAACGCGATATCGCATCTCATTTCTATGTTTCATGGTAAGATATAACATGATTTGCGAAGTGTTATGTATTCCTCGTCTACACTTCAAATGAATGTGAATGCGACACTTCCTTGCAAAGAAATAGCGTTTACAGATGTCTACGTATAGTAGCAATAGATATGTAATGCTTCTTAAAACGCGATATCGCATCTCATTTCTACGTTTCATGGTAAGATATAATATGATTTGCGAAGTGTCATGTATTCCTCGTCTACTATTCAAATGAGTGTAAATGCGACACTTCCTTGCTAGGAAATAGCGTCTGCAGATGTCTAGGTATCGTAGCGATAGAGTTCTAATGCTTCTTAAAACGCGATATCGCACCTCATTTCTATGTTTCTTGGTAAGACATAATATGATTTGCGAAGTGTTATGTATTCCTCGTCTACACTTCAAATGAATGTAAATGCGACACTTCCTTGCAAAGAAATAGCGTTTGCAGATGTCTACGTATCGTAGCAATAGATATGTAATGCTTCTTAAAACGCGATAACGCATCTCATTTCTATGTTTCATGGTAAGATATAATATGATTTGCGAAGTGTCATGTATTCCTCGTCTACACTTCAGATGAATGTAAATGCGACACTTCCTAGCAAGGAGATAGCGTTTGCAGATGTCTACGTATCGTAGCCATAGATTTCAAATGCTTCTTAAAACGCGATATCGCATCTCATTTCTATGTTTCATGGTAAGATATAACATGATTTGCGAAGTGTTATGTATTCCTCGCCTACACTTCAAATGAATGTAAATGCGACACTTCCTTGCAAAGAAATAGCGTTTACAGATGTCTACGTATAGTAGCAATAGATATGTAATGCTTCTTAAAACGCGATATCGCATCTCATTTCTACGTTTCATGGTAAGATATAATATGATTTGCGAAGTGTCATGTATTCCTCGTCTACTATTCAAATGAGTGTAAATGCGACACTTCC
Organism: Xylocopa sonorina; assembly: GCF_050948175.1. NCBI lineage: Eukaryota > Metazoa > Arthropoda > Insecta > Hymenoptera > Apidae > Xylocopa > Xylocopa sonorina. The sequence goes on along the minus strand of NW_027490754.1, from coordinate 30,987 downwards.
TAGCAAGGAAATAGCGTTTGCAGATGTCTACGTATCGTAGCTATAGATTTCTAATGCTTCTTAAAACGCGATATCGCATCTCATTTCTATGTTTCATGGTAAGATATAATATTCATTTTTGAAGTCTTATGCATTCCTCGTATGCGATTCAAATGAATGTAAATGCAACACTTCCTTGCAAGGAAATAGCGTTTGCAGTTGTCTACGTATCGTAGCAATAGAGTTCTTATGATTCTTAAAACGCGATATCGCATCTCATTTCTATGTTTCATGGTAAGATATAATATGATTTGTGAAGTGCTATGTATTCCTCGTCTACACTTCAAATGAATGTAAATGCGACACTTCCTTGCAAGGAAATAGCGTTTGCAGATGTCTACGTATCGTAGCAATAGATATGTAATGCTTCTTAAAACGCGATATCGCATCTCATTTCTATGTTTCATGGTAAGATATAATATGATTTCCGAAGTGTTATGTATTCCTCGTCTACACTTCAAATGAATGTAAATGCGACACTTCCTTGCAAAGAAATAGCGTTTGCAGATGTCTACGTATCGTAGCAATAGATATGTAATGCTTCTTAAAACGCGATAACGCATCTCATTTCTATGTTTCATGGTAAGATATAATATGATTTGCGAAGTGTCATGTATTCCTCGTCTACACTTCAAACGAATGTAAATGCGACACTTCCTTGCTAGGAAATAGCGTCTGCAGATGTCTAGGTATCGTAGCAATACAGTTCTAATGCTTCTTATAACGCGATATCGCATCTCATTTCTATGTTTCTTGGTAAGGTGTAATATGATTTGCGAAGTGTTATGTATTCCACGTCTACACTTCAAATGGATGTAAATGCGACACTTCCTTGCAAGGAAGTAGCGATTGCAGATGTCTACGTATCGAAGCAATAGAGTTCTTATGATTCTTAAAACGCGATATCGCATCTCATTTCTATGTTTCATGGTAAGATATAATATGATTTGCGAAGTGTCATGTATTCCTCGTCTACACTTCAAATGAATGTGAATGCGACACTTCCTCGCTAGGAAATAGCGTTTGCAGATGTCTACGTATCGTAGCAATAAAGTTCATATGATACTCAAAACGCGATATCGCATCTCATTTCTATGTTTCATGGTAAGATATAACATGATTTGCGAAGTGTCATGTATTCCTCGTCTACACTTCAAATGAATGTGAATGCGACACTTCCTCGCTAGGAAATAGCGTTTGCAGATGTCTACGTATCGTAGCAATAGAGTTCATATGATTCTTAAAACGCGATATCGCATCTCATTTCTATGTTTCATGGTAAGATATAACATGATTTGCGAAGTGTTATGTATTCCTCGTCTACACTTCAAATGAATGTGAATGCGATACTTCCTCGCTAGGAAATAGCGTATGCAGATGTCTACGTATCGTAGCAATAGCTTTCTAATGCTTCTTAAAACGCGATAACGCATCTCATTTCTATGTTTCATGGTAAGATATAATATGATTTGCGAAGTGCTACGTATTCCTCGTCTACACTTCAAATGAATGTAAATGCGACACTTCCTTGCAAAGAAATAGCGTTTGCAGATGTCTACGTTTCGTAGCAATAGATATGTAATGCTTCTTAAAACGCGATAACGCATCTCATTTCTATGTTTCATGGTAAGATATAATATGATTTGCGAAGTGTCATGTATTCCTCGTCTACACTTCAAATGAATGTAAATGCGACACTTCCTTGCTAGGAAATAGCGTCTGCAGATGTCTAGGTATCGTAGCAATACAGTTCTAATGCTTCTTATAACGCGATATCGCATCTCATTTCTATGTTTCTTGGTAAGGTGTAATATGATTTGCGAAGTGTTATGTATTCCACGTCTACACTTCAAATGGATGTAAATGCGACACTTCCTTGCAAGGAAGTAGCGATTGCAGATGTCTACGTATCGAAGCAATAGAGTTCTTATGATTCTTAAAACGCGATATCGCATCTCATTTCCATGTTTCATGGTAAGATATAATATGATTTGCGAAGTGTCATGTATTCCTCGTCTACACTTCAAATGAATGTGAATGCGACACTTCCTCGCTAGGAAATAGCGTTTGCAGATGTCTACGTATCGTAGCAATAAAGTTCATATGATACTTAAAACGCGATATCGCATCTCATTTCTATGTTTCATGGTAAGATATAACATGATTTGCGAAGTGTTATGTATTCCTCGTCTACACTTCAAATGAATGTGAATGCGATACTTCCTCGCTAGGAAATAGCGTATGCAGATGTCTACGTATCGTAGCAATAGCTTTCTAATGCTTCTTAAAACGCGATAACGCATCTCATTTCTATGTTTCATGGTAAGATATAATATGATTTGCGAAGTGCTACGTATTCCTCGTCTACACTTCAAATGAATGTAAATGCGACACTTCCTTGCAAAGAAATAGCGTTTGCAGATGTCTACGTTTCGTAGCAATAGATATGTAATGCTTCTTAAAACGCGATAACGCATCTCATTTCTATGTTTCATGGTAAGATATAATATGATTTGCGAAGTGTCATGTATTCCTCGTCTACACTTCAAATGAATGTAAATGCGACACTTCCTTGCTAGGAAATAGCGTCTGCAGATGTCTAGGTATCGTAGCAATACAGTTCTAATGCTTCTTATAACGCGATATCGCATCTCATTTCTATGTTTCTTGGTAAGGTGTAATATGATTTGCGAAGTGTTATGTATTCCACGTCTACACTTCAAATGGATGTAAATGCGACACTTCCTTGCAAGGAAGTAGCGATTGCAGATGTCTACGTATCGAAGCAATAGAGTTCTTATGATTCTTAAAACGCGATATCGCATCTCATTTCCATGTTTCATGGTAAGATATAATATGATTTGCGAAGTGTCATGTATTCCTCGTCTACACTTCAAATGAATGTGAATGCGACACTTCCTCGCTAGGAAATAGCGTTTGCAGATGTCTACGTATCGTAGCAATAAAGTTCATATGATACTTAAAACGCGATATCGCATCTCATTTCTATGTTTCATGGTAAGATATAACATGATTTGCGAAGTGTTATGTATTCCTCGTCTACACTTCAAATGAATGTGAATGCGATACTTCCTCGCTAGGAAATAGCGTATGCAGATGTCTACGTATCGTAGCAATAGCTTTCTAATGCTTCTTAAAACGCGACATCGCATCTCATTTCTATGTTTCATGGTAAGATATAATATGATTTGCGAAGTGCTACGTATTCCTCGTCTACACTTCAAATGAATGTAAATGCGACACTTCCTTGCAAAGAAATAGCGTTTGCAGATATCTACGTATCGTAGCAATAGGTATGTAATGCTTCTTAAAACGCGATATCGCATCTCATTTCTACGTTTCATGGTAAGATATAATATGATTTGCGAAGTGTCATGTATTCCTCGTCTACTATTCAAATGAGTGTAAATGCGACACTTCCTAGCAAGGAGATAGCGTTTGCAGATGTCTACGTATCGTAGCCATAGATTTCAAATGCCTCTTAAAACGCGATATCGCATCTCATTTCTACGTTTCATGGTAAGATGTAATATCATTTGCGAAGTGTTATGTATTCCCCGTCTACACTTCAAATGAATGTAAATGCGACACTTCCTTGCAAGGAAGTAGCGATTGCTGATGTCTACGTATCGAAGCAATAGAGTTCTTATGATTCTTAAAACGCGATATCGCATCTCATTTCTATGTTTCATGGTAAGATATAATATGATTTGCGAAGTATCATGTATTCCTCGTCTACACTTCAAATGAATGTGAATGCGACACTTCCTCGCTAGGAAATAGCGTTTGTAGATGTCTACGTATCGTAGCAATAGAGTTCATATGATTCTTAAAACGCGATATCGCATCTCATTTCTATGTTTCATGGTAAGATATAACATGATTTGCGAAGTGTCATGTATTCCTCGTCTACACTTCAAATGAATGTGAATGCGACACTTCCTCGCTAGGAAATAGCGTTTGCAGATGTCTGGGTATCGTAGCTATAGATTTCTAATGCTTCTTAAAACGCGATATCGCATCTCATTTCTATGTTTCATGGTAAGATGTAACATCATTTGCGAAGTGTTATGTATTCCCCGTCTACACTTCAAATGAATGTAAATGCGACACTTCCTTCCAAGGAAGTAGCGATTGCTGATGTCTACGTATCGAAGCAATAGAATTCTTATGATTCTTAAAACGCGATATCGCATCTCATTTCTATGTTTCATGGTAAGATATAATATGGTTTGCGAAGTGTCATGTATTCCTCGTCTACACTTCAAATGAATGTGAATGCGACACTTCCTCGCTAGGAAATAGCGTTTGCAGATGTCTACGTATCGTTGCAATAGAGTTCATATGATTCTTAAAACGAGATATCGCATCTCATTTCTATGTTTCATGGTAAGTTATAACATGATTTGCGAACTGTTATGTATTCCTCGTCTACACTTCAAATGAATGTGAATGCGATACTTCCTCACTAGAAAATAGCGTTTGCAGATGTCTACGTATCGTAGCAATAGCTTTCTAATGCTTCTTAAAACGCGATATCGCATCACATTTCTATGTTTCATGGAAAGATATAATATGATTTGCGAAGTGTTATGCATTCCTCGTCTACGATTCAAATGAATGTAAATGCGACACTTCCTTGCAAGGAAATAGCGTTTGCAGGTGTCTACGTATCGCAGCAATAGAGTTCTTATGATTCTTAAAACGCGATATCGCATCTCATTTCTATGTTTCATGGTAAGATATAATATGATTTGCGAAGTGTCATGTATTCCTCGTCTACACTTCAAATGAATGTGAATGCGTCACTTCCTCGCTAGGAAATAGCGTTTGCAGATGTCTACGTATCGTAGCAATAGAGTTCATATGATTCTTAAAACGCGATATCGCATCTCATTTCTATGTTTCACGGTAAGATATAACATGATTTGCGAAGTGTCATGTATTCCTCGTCTACACTTCAAATGAATGTAAATGCGACACTTCCTTGCAAGGAAATAGCGATTGCAGATGTCTAGGTATCGTAGCAATAGAGTTCTAATGCTTCTTATAACGCGATATCGCATCTGATTTCTATGTTTCATGGTAAGATGTAATATGATTTGCGAAGTGTTATGTATTCCTCGTCTACACTTCAAATGAATGTAAATGCGACACTTCCTTGCAAGGAAGTAGCGATTGCTGATGTCTACGTATCGAAGCAATAGAGTTCTTATGATTCTTAAAACGCGATATCGCATCTCATTTCTATGTTTCATGGTAAGATATAATATGGTTTGCGAAGTGTCATGTATTCCTCGTCTACACTTCAAATGAATGTAAATGCGACACTTCCTTGCTAGGAAATAGCGTCTGCAGATGTCTAGGTATCGTAGCAATAGAGTTCTAATGCTTCTTATAACGCGATATCGCATCTCATTTCTATGTTTCATGGTAAGATATAACATGATTTGCGAAGTGTTATGTATTCCTCGTCTACACTTCAAATGAATGTGAATGCGATACTTCCTCGCTAGGAAATAGCGTATGCAGATGTCTACGTATCGTAGCAATAGCTTTCTAATGCTTCTTAAAACGCGATAACGCATCTCATTTCTATGTTTCATGGTAAGATATAATATGATTTGCGAAGTGCTACGTATTCCTCGTCTACACTTCAAATGAATGTAAATGCGACACTTCCTTGCAAAGAAATAGCGTTTGCAGATGTCTACGTTTCGTAGCAATAGATATGTAATGCTTCTTAAAACGCGATAACGCATCTCATTTCTATGTTTCATGGTAAGATATAATATGATTTGCGAAGTGTCATGTATTCCTCGTCTACACTTCAAATGAATGTAAATGCGACACTTCCTTGCTAGGAAATAGCGTCTGCAGATGTCTAGGTATCGTAGCAATACAGTTCTAATGCTTCTTATAACGCGATATCGCATCTCATTTCTATGTTTCTTGGTAAGGTGTAATATGATTTGCGAAGTGTTATGTATTCCACGTCTACACTTCAAATGGATGTAAATGCGACACTTCCTTGCAAGGAAGTAGCGATTGCAGATGTCTACGTATCGAAGCAATAGAGTTCTTATGATTCTTAAAACGCGATATCGCATCTCATTTCCATGTTTCATGGTAAGATATAATATGATTTGCGAAGTGTCATGTATTCCTCGTCTACACTTCAAATGAATGTGAATGCGACACTTCCTCGCTAGGAAATAGCGTTTGCAGATGTCTACGTATCGTAGCAATAAAGTTCATATGATACTTAAAACGCGATATCGCATCTCATTTCTATGTTTCATGGTAAGATATAACATGATTTGCGAAGTGTTATGTATTCCTCGTCTACACTTCAAATGAATGTGAATGCGATACTTCCTCGCTAGGAAATAGCGTATGCAGATGTCTACGTATCGTAGCAATAGCTTTCTGATGCTTCTTAAAACGCGACATCGCATCTCATTTCTATGTTTCATGGTAAGATATAATATGATTTGCGAAGTGCTACGTATTCCTCGTCTACACTTCAAATGAATGTAAATGCGACACTTCCTTGCAAAGAAATAGCGTTTGCAGATATCTACGTATCGTAGCAATAGGTATGTAATGCTTCTTAAAACGCGATATCGCATCTCATTTCTACGTTTCATGGTAAGATATAATATGATTTGCGAAGTGTCATGTATTCCTCGTCTACTATTCAAATGAGTGTAAATGCGACACTTCCTAGCAAGGAGATAGCGTTTGCAGATGTCTACGTATCGTAGCCATAGATTTCAAATGCCTCTTAAAACGCGATATCGCATCTCATTTCTACGTTTCATGGTAAGATGTAATATCATTTGCGAAGTGTTATGTATTCCCCGTCTACACTTCAAATGAATGTAAATGCGACACTTCCTTGCAAGGAAGTAGCGATTGCTGATGTCTACGTATCGAAGCAATAGAGTTCTTATGATTCTTAAAACGCGATATCGCATCTCATTTCTATGTTTCATGGTAAGATATAATATGATTTGCGAAGTATCATGTATTCCTCGTCTACACTTCAAATGAATGTGAATGCGACACTTCCTCGCTAGGAAATAGCGTTTGTAGATGTCTACGTATCGTAGCAATAGAGTTCATATGATTCTTAAAACGCGATATCGCATCTCATTTCTATGTTTCATGGTAAGATATAACATGATTTGCGAAGTGTCATGTATTCCTCGTCTACACTTCAAATGAATGTGAATGCGACACTTCCTCGCTAGGAAATAGCGTTTGCAGATGTCTGGGTATCGTAGCTATAGATTTCTAATGCTTCTTAAAACGCGATATCGCATCTCATTTCTATGTTTCATGGTAAGATGTAACATCATTTGCGAAGTGTTATGTATTCCCCGTCTACACTTCAAATGAATGTAAATGCGACACTTCCTTCCAAGGAAGTAGCGATTGCTGATGTCTACGTATCGAAGCAATAGAATTCTTATGATTCTTAAAACGCGATATCGCATCTCATTTCTATGTTTCATGGTAAGATATAATATGGTTTGCGAAGTGTCATGTATTCCTCGTCTACACTTCAAATGAATGTGAATGCGACACTTCCTCGCTAGGAAATAGCGTTTGCAGATGTCTACGTATCGTTGCAATAGAGTTCATATGATTCTTAAAACGAGATATCGCATCTCATTTCTATGTTTCATGGTAAGTTATAACATGATTTGCGAACTGTTATGTATTCCTCGTCTACACTTCAAATGAATGTGAATGCGATACTTCCTCACTAGAAAATAGCGTTTGCAGATGTCTACGTATCGTAGCAATAGCTTTCTAATGCTTCTTAAAACGCGATATCGCATCACATTTCTATGTTTCATGGAAAGATATAATATGATTTGCGAAGTGTTATGCATTCCTCGTCTACGATTCAAATGAATGTAAATGCGACACTTCCTTGCAAGGAAATAGCGTTTGCAGGTGTCTACGTATCGCAGCAATAGAGTTCTTATGATTCTTAAAACGCGATATCGCATCTCATTTCTATGTTTCATGGTAAGATATAATATGATTTGCGAAGTGTCATGTATTCCTCGTCTACACTTCAAATGAATGTGAATGCGTCACTTCCTCGCTAGGAAATAGCGTTTGCAGATGTCTACGTATCGTAGCAATAGAGTTCATATGATTCTTAAAACGCGATATCGCATCTCATTTCTATGTTTCACGGTAAGATATAACATGATTTGCGAAGTGTCATGTATTCCTCGTCTACACTTCAAATGAATGTAAATGCGACACTTCCTTGCAAGGAAATAGCGATTGCAGATGTCTAGGTATCGTAGCAATAGAGTTCTAATGCTTCTTATAACGCGATATCGCATCTGATTTCTATGTTTCATGGTAAGATGTAATATGATTTGCGAAGTGTTATGTATTCCTCGTCTACACTTCAAATGAATGTAAATGCGACACTTCCTTGCAAGGAAGTAGCGATTGCTGATGTCTACGTATCGAAGCAATAGAGTTCTTATGATTCTTAAAACGCGATATCGCATCTCATTTCTATGTTTCATGGTAAGATATAATATGGTTTGCGAAGTGTCATATTCCTCGTCTACACTTCAAATGAATGTAAATGCGACACTTCCTTGCTAGGAAATAGCGTCTGCAGATGTCTAGGTATCGTAGCAATAGAGTTCTAATGCTTCTTATAACGCGATATCGCATCTCATTTCTATGTTTCATGGTAAGATGTAATATGATATGCGAAGTGTTATGTATTCCTCGTCTACACTTCAAATGAATGTAAATGCGAGACTTCCTTGCAGGGAAGTAGCGATTGCAGATGTCTAGGTATCGTAGCAATAGAGTTCTAATGCTTCTTATAACGCGATATCGCATCTCATTTCTATGTTTCATGGTAAGAGGTAATATGATTTGCGAAGTGTTATGTATTCCTCGTCTACACTTCAAATGAATGTAAATGCGACACTTCCTTGCAAGGAAGTAGCTATTGCAGATGTCTACGTATCGAAGCAATAGAGTTCTTATGATTCTTAAAACGCGATATCGCATCTCATTTCTATGTTTCATGGTAAGATATAATATGGTTTGCGAAGTGTCATGTATTCCTCGTCTACACTTCAAATGAATGTGAATGCGACACTTCCTCGCTAGGAAATAGCGTTTGCAGATGTCTACGTATCGTAGCAATAGAGTTCATATGATTCTTAAAACGCGATATCGCATCTCATTTCTATGTTTCATGGTAAGATATAACATGATTTGCGAAGTGTTATGTATTCCTCGTCTACACTTCAAATGAATGTGAATGCGATACTTCCTCACTAGGAAATAGCGCTTGCAGATGTCTACGTGTAGTAGCAATAGACATGTAATGCTTCTTAAAACGCGATATCGCATCTCATTTCTACGTTTCATGGTAAGATATAATATGATTTGCGAAGTGTCATGTATTCCCCGTCTACTATTCAAATGAGTGTAAATGCGACACTTTCTAGCAAGGAGATAGCGTTTGCAGATGTCTACGTATCGTAGCCATAGATTTCAAATGCTTCTTAAAACGCGATATCGCATCTCATTTCTATGTTTCATGGTAAGATATAATATGATTTGCGAAGAGTTATGTATTCCTCGCCTACACTTCAAATGAATGTAAATGCGACACTTCCTTGCAAAGAAATAGCGTTTGCAGATGTCTACGTATAGTAGCAATAGATATGTAATGCTTCTTAAAACGCGATATCGCATCTCATTTCTATGTTTCATGGTAAGATATAACATGATTTGCGAAGTGCTATGTATTCCTCGTCTACACTTCAAATGAATGTGAATGCGATACTTCCTCACTAGGAAATAGCGCTTGCAGATGTCTACGTGTAGTAGCAATAGACATGTAATGCTTCTTAAAACGCGATATCGCATCTCATTTCTACGTTTCATGGTAAGATATAATATGATTTGCGAAGTGTCATGTATTCCCCGTCTACTATTCAAATGAGTGTAAATGCGACACTTTCTAGCAAGGAGATAGCGTTTGCAGATATCTACGTATCGTAGCCATAGATTTCAAATGCTTCTTAAAACGCGATATCGCATCTCATTTCTATGTTTCATGGTAAAATATAATATGATTTGCGAAGAGTTATGTATTCCTCGCCTACACTTCAAATGAATGTAAATGCGACACTTCCTTGCAAAGAAATAGCGTTTGCAGATGTCTACGTATAGTAGCAATAGATATGTAATGCTTCTTAAAACGCGATATCGCATCTCATTTCTACGTTTCATGGTAAGATATAATATGATTTGCGAAGTGTCATGTATTCCTCGTCTACTATTCAAATGAGTGTAAATGCGACACTTCCTAGCAAGGAAATAGCGTTTGCAGATGTCTACGTATCGTAGCTATAGATTTCTAATGCTTCTTAAAACGCGATATCGCATCTCATTTCTATGTTTCATGGTAAGATGTAATATCATTTGCGAAGTGTTATGTATTCCTCGTCTACACTTCAAATGAATGTAAATGCGACACTTCCTTGCAAGGAAGTAGCGATTGCTGATGTCTACGTATCGAAGCAATAGAGTTCTTATGATTCTTAAAACGCGATATCGCATCTCATTTCTATGTTTCATGGTAAGATATAATATGGTTTGCGAAGTGTCATGTATTCCTCGTCTACACTTCAAATGAATGTGAATGCGACACTTCCTCGCTAGGAAATAGCGTTTGCAGATGTCTACGTATCGTAGCAATAGAGTTCATATGATTCTTAAAACGCGATATCGCATCTCATTTCTATGTTTCATGGTAAGATATAACATGATTTGCGAAGTGTTATGTATTCCTCGTCTACACTTCAAATGAATGCGAATGCGATACTTCCTCACTAGAAAAAAGCGTTTGCAGATGTCTACGTATCGTAGCAATAGCTTTCTAATGCTCCTTAAAACGCGATATCGCATTACATTTTTTTGTTTCATGGAAAGATATAATATGATTTGCGAAGTGTTATGCATTCCTCGTCTACGATTCAAATGAATGTAAATGCGACACTTCCTTGCAAGGAAATAGCGTTTGCAGATGTCTACGTATCGCAGCAATAGAGTTCTTATGATTCTTAAAACGCGATATCGCATCTCATTTCTATGTTTCATGGTAAGATGTAATATCATTTGCGAAGTGTTATGTATTCCTCGTCTACACTTCAAATGAGTGTAAATGCGACACTTCCTTGCAAGGAAGTAGCGATTGCAGATGTCTACGTATCGAAGCAATAGAGTTCTTATGATTCTTAAAACGCGATATCGCATCTCATTTCTATGTTTCATGGTAAGATATAACATGATTTGCGAAGTGTCATGTATTCCTCGTCTACACTTCAAATGAATGTAAATGCGACACTTCCTTGCTAGGAAATAGCGTCTGCAGATGTCTAGGTATCGTAGCAATAGAGTTCTAATGCTTCTTATAACGCGATATCGCATCTCATTTCTATGTTTCATGGCAAGATGTAATATGATTTGCGATGTGTTATGTATTCCTCGTCTACACTTCAAATGAATGTAAATGCGACACTTCCTTGCAAGGAAGTAGCGATTGCAGATGTCTAGGTATCGTAGCAATAGAGTTCTAATGCTTCTTATAACGCGATATCGCATCTCATTTCTATGTTTCATGGTAAGATGTAATATGATTTGCGAAGTGTCATGTATTCCTCGTCTACACTTCAAATGAATGTAAATGCGACACTTCCTTGCAAGGAAGTAGCTATTGCAGATGTCTACGTATCGAAGCAATAGAGTTCTTATGATTCTTAAAACGCGATATCGCATCTCATTTCTATGTTTCATGGTAAGATATAATATGGTTTGCGAAGTGTCATGTATTCCTCGTCTACACTTCAAATGAATGTGAATGCGACACTTCCTCGCTAGGAAATAGCGTTTGCAGATGTCTACGTATCGTAGCAATAGAGTTCATATGATTCTTAAAACGCGATATCGCATCTCATTTCTATGTTTCATGGTAAGATATAACATGATTTGCGAAGTGTTATGTATTCCTTGTCTACACTTCAAATGAATGTGAATGCGATACTTCCTCACTAGGAAATAGCGCTTGCAGATGTCTACGTGTAGTAGCAATAACCATGTAATGCTTCTTAAAACGCGATATCGCATCTCATTTCTACGTTTCATGGTAAGATATAATATGATTTGCGAAGTGTCATGTATTCCCCGTCTACTATTCAAATGAGTGTAAATGCGACACTTTCTAGCAAGGAGATAGCGTTTGCAGATGTCTACGTATCGTAGCCATAGATTTCAAATGCTTCTTAAAACGCGATATCGCATCTCATTTCTACGTTTCATGGTAAGATATAATATGATTTGCGAAGTGTCATGTATTCCTCGTCTACTATTCAAATGAGTGTAAATGCGACACTTCCTAGCAAGGAAATAGCGTTTGCAGATGTCTACGTATCGTAGCTATAGATTTCTAATGCTTCTTAAAACGCGATATCGCATCTCATTTCTATGTTTCATGGTAACATGCAATATCATCTGCGAAGTGTTATGTATTCCTCGTCTACACTTCAAATGAATGTAAATGCGACACTTCCTTGCAAGGAAGTAGCGATTGCTGATGTCTACGTATCGAAGCAATAGAGTTCTTATGATTCTTAAAACGCGATATCGCATCTCATTTCTATGTTTCATGGTAAGATATAATATGGTTTGCGAAGTGTCATGTATTCCTCGTCTACACTTCAAATGAATGTGAATGCGACACTTCCTCGCTAGGAAATAGCGTTTGCAGATGTCTACGTATCGTAGCAATAGAGTTCATATGATTCTTAAAACGCGATATCGCATCTCATTTCTATGTTTCATGGTAAGATATAACATGATTTGCGAAGTGTTATGTATTCCTCGTCTACACTTCAAATGAATGTGAATGCGATACTTCCTCACTAGAAAATAGCGTTTGCAGATGTCTACGTATCGTAGCAATAGCTTTCTAATGCTTCTTAAAAAGCGATATCGCATCACATTTCTATGTTTCATGGAAAGATATAATATGATTTGCGAAGTGTTATGCATTCCTCGTCTACGATTCAAATGAATGTAAATGCGACACTTCCTTGCAAGGAAATAGCGTTTGCAGATGTCTACGTATCGCAGCAATAGAGTTCTTATGATTCTTAAAACGCGATATCGCATCTCATTTCTATGTTTCATGGTAAGATGTAATATGATTTGCGAAGTGTTATGTATTCCTCGTCTACACTTCAAATGAATGTAAATGCGACACTTCCTTGCAAGGAAGTAGCGATTGCAGATGTCTAGGTATCGTAGCAATAGAGTTCTAATGCTTCTTATAATGCGATATCGCATCTCATTTCTATGTTTCATGGTAAGATGTAATATGATTTGCGAAGTGTTATGTATTCCTCGTCTACACTTCAAATGAATGTAAATGCGACACTTCCTTGCAAGGAAGTAGCGATTGCAGATGTCTACGTATCGAAGCAATAGAGTTCTTATGATTCTTAAAACGCGATATCGCATCTCATTTCTATGTTTCATGGTAAGATATAATATGGTTTGCGAAGTGTCATGTATTCCTCGTCTACACTTCAAATGAATGTGAATGCGACACTTCCTCGCTAGGAAATAGCGATTGCAGATGTCTACGTATCGAAGCAATAGAGTTCTTATGATTCTTAAAACGCGATATCGCATCTCATTTCTATGTTTCATGGTAAGATATAATATGGTTTGCGAAGTGTCATGTATTCCTCGTCTACACTTCAAATGAATGTGAATGCGACACTTCCTCGCTAGGAAATAGCGTTTGCAGATGTCTACGTATCGTAGCAATAGAGTTCATATGATTCTTAAAACGCGATATCGCATCTCATTTCTATGTTTCATGGTAAGATATAACATGATTTGCGAAGTGTTATGTATTCCTCGTCTACACTTCAAATGAATGTGAATGCGATACTTCCTCACTAGAAAATAGCGTTTGCAGATGTCTACGTATCGTAGCAATAGCTTTCTAATGCTTCTTAAAAAGCGATATCGCATCACATTTCTATGTTTCATGGAAAGATATAATATGATTTGCGAAGTGTTATGCATTCCTCGTCTACGATTCAAATGAATGTAAATGCGACACTTCCTTGCAAGGAAATAGCGTTTGCAGATGTCTACGTATCGCAGCAATAGAGTTCTTATGATTCTTAAAACGCGATATCGCATCTCATTTCTATGTTTCATGGTAAGATGTAATATGATTTGCGAAGTGTTATGTATTCCTCGTCTACACTTCAAATGAATGTAAATGCGACACTTCCTTGCAAGGAAGTAGCGATTGCAGATGTCTAGGTATCGTAGCAATAGAGTTCTAATGCTTCTTATAATGCGATATCGCATCTCATTTCTATGTTTCATGGTAAGATGTAATATGATTTGCGAAGTGTTATGTATTCCTCGTCTACACTTCAAATGAATGTAAATGCGACACTTCCTTGCAAGGAAGTAGCGATTGCAGATGTCTACGTATCGAAGCAATAGAGTTCTTATGATTCTTAAAACGCGATATCGCATCTCATTTCTATGTTTCATGGTAAGATATAATATGGTTTGCGAAGTGTCATGTATTCCTCGTCTACACTTCAAATGAATGTGAATGCGACACTTCCTCGCTAGGAAATAGCGATTGCAGATGTCTACGTATCGAAGCAATAGAGTTCTCATGATTCTTAAAACGCGATATCGCATCTCATTTCTATGTTTCATGGTAAGATATAACATGGTTTGCGAAGTGTCATGTATTCCTCGTCTACACTTCAAATGAATGTAAATGCGACACTTCCTTGCTAGGAAATAGCGTCTGCAGATGTCTAGGTATCGTAGCAATAGAGTTATAATGCTTCTTATAACGCGATATCGCATCTCATTTCTACGTTTCATGGTAAGATATAATATGATTTGCGAAGTGTCATGTATTCCTCGTCTACTATTCAAATGAGTGTAAATGCGACACTTCCTAGCAAGGAAATAGCGTTTGCAGATGTCTACGTATCGTAGCGATAGAGATCTATTGCTCCTTAAAACGCGATATCGCATCTCATTTCCATGTTTCATGGTAAGATTTAATATGATTTGCGAAGTATTATGTATTCCTCGTCTACACTTCAAATGAATGTAAATGCGACACTTCCTTGCAAGGAAATAGCGTTTGCAGATGTCTACCTATCGTAGCAATAGAGTTCTAATGCTTCTTAAAACGCAAAATCGCATCTCATTTCTATATTTCATTGTAAGATATAATATGATTTGCGAAGTGTTATGCATTCCTCGTCTACGATTCAAATGAATGTAAATGCGACACTTCCTTGCAAGGAAATAGCGTTTGCAGATGTCTATGTATCGTAGCAATAGAGTTCATATGATCCTTAAAACGCGATATCGCATCTCATTTCTATGTTTCATGGTAAGATATAATATGATTTGCGAAGTGTCATGTATTCCTCGTCTACACTTCAAATGAATGTGAATGCGACACTTGCTCGCTAGGAAATAGCGTTTGCAGATGTCTACGTATCGTAGCAATAGAGTTCATATGATTCTTAAAACGCGATATCGCATCTCATTTCTATGTTTCATGGTAAGATATAACATGATTTGCGAAGTGTCATGTATTCCTCGTCTACACTTCAAATGAATGTAAATGCGACACTTCCTTGCTAGGATATAGCGTCTGCAGATGTTTAGGTATCGTAGCAATAGAGTTCTAATGCTTCTTATAACGCGATATCGCATCTCATTTCTATGTTTCATGGTAAGATGTAATATGATTTGCGAAGTGTTATGTATTCCTCGTCTACACTTCAAATGAATGTAAATGCGACACTTCCTTGCAAGGAAGTAGCGATTGCAGATGTCTACGTATCGAAGCAATAGAGTTCTTATGACTCTCAAAACGCGATATCGCATCTCATTTCTATGTTTCATGGTAAGATATAATATGGTTTGCGAAGTGTCATGTATTCCTCGTCTACACTTCAATTGAATGTGAATGCGACACTTCCTCGCTAGGAAATAGCGTTTGCAGATGTCTACGTATCGTAGCAATAGAGTTCATATGATTCTTAAAACGCGATATCGCATCTCATTTCTATGTTTCATGGTAAGATATAACATGATTTGCGAAGTGTCATGTATTCCTCGTCTACACTTCAAATGAATGTAAATGCGACACTTCCTTGCTAGGATATAGCGTCTGCAGATGTTTAGGTATCGTAGCAATAGAGTTCTAATGCTTCTTATAACGTGATATCGCATCTCATTTCTATGTTTCATGGTAAGATGTAATATGATTTGCGAAGTGTTATGTATTCCTCGTCTACACTTCAAATGAATGTAAATGCGACACTTCCTTGCAAGGAAGTAGCGATTGCAGATGTCTACGTATCGAAGCAATAGAGTTCTTATGACTCTCAAAACGCGATATCGCATCTCATTTCTATGTTTCATGGTAAGATATAATATGGTTTGCGAAGTGTCATGTATTCCTCGTCTACACTTCAATTGAATGTGAATGCGACACTTCCTCGCTAGGAAATAGCGTTTGCAGATGTCTACGTATCGTAGCAATAGAGTTCATATGATTCTTAAAACGCGATATCGCATCTCATTTCTATGTTTCATGGTAAGATATAACATGATTTGCGAAGTGTCATGTATTCCTCGTCTACACTTCAAATGAATGTAAATGCGACACTTCCTTGCTAGGAAATAGCGTCTGCAGATGTCTAGGTATCGTAGCAATAGAGTTCTAATGCTTCTTATAACGCGATATCGCACCTCATTTCTATGTTTCATGGTAAGATGTAATATGATTTGCGAAGTGTTATGTATTCCTCGTCTACACTTCAAATGAATGTAAATGCGACACTTCCTTGCAAGGAAGTAGCGATTGCAGATGTCTACGTATCGAAGCAATAGAGTTCTTATGATTCTTAAAACGCGATATCGCATCTCATTTCTATGTTTCATGGTAAGATATAATATGGTTTGCGAAGTGTCATGTATTTCTCGTCTACACTTCAAATGAATGTGAATGCGACACTTCCTCGCTAGGAAAGAGCGTTTGCAGATGTCTACGTATCGTAGCAATAGAGTTCATATGATACTTAAAACGCGATATCGCATCTCATTTCTATGTTTCATGGTAAGATATAACATGATTTGCGAAGTGTTACGTATTCCTCGTCTACACTTCAAATGAATGTGAATGCGATACTTCCTCACTAGAAAATAGCGTTTGCAGATGTCTACGTATCGTAGCAATAGATTTCTAATGCTTCTTAAAACGCGATATCGCATCTCATTTCTATATTTCATGGTAAGATATAATATGATTTGCGAAGTGTTATGCATTCCTCGTCTACGATTCAAATGAATGTAAATGCGACACTTCCTTGCAAGGAAATAGCGTTTGCAGATGTCTATGTATCGTAGCAATAGGGTTCTTATGATTCTTAAAACGCGATATCGCATCTCATTTCTATGTTTCATGGTAAGATATAATATGATTTGCGAAGTGTCATGTATTCCTCGTCTACACTTCAAATGAATGTGAATGCGACACTTCCTCGCTAGGAAATAGCGTTTGCAGATGTCTACGCATCGTAGCAATAGAGTTCATATGATTCTTAAAACGCGATATCGCATCTCATTCCTATGTATCATGGTAAGATATAATATGATTTGCGAAGTGTCATGTATTCCTTGTCTACACTTCAAATGAATGTAAATGCGACACTTCCTTGCTAGGAAATAGCGTCTGCAGATGTCTAGGTATCGTAGCAATAGAGTTCATATGATTCTTAAAACGCGATATCGCATCTCATTTCTATGTTTCATGGTAAGATATAATACGATTTGCGAAGTGTCATGTATTCCTCGTCTACACTTCAAATGAATGTAAATGCGACACTTCCCTGCTAGGAAATAGCGTCTGCAGATGTCTAGGTATCGTAGCAATAGAGTTCTAATGCTTCTTAAAACGCGATATCGCATCTCATTTATATGTTTCATGGTAAGATGTAATATGATTTGCGAAGTGTTATGTATTCCTCGTCTACACTTCAAATGAATGTAAATGCGACACTTCCTTGCTAGGAAATAGCGTCTGCAGATGTCTAGGTATCGTAGCAATAGAGTTCTAATGCTTCTTGAAACGCGATATCGCATCTCATTTCTATGTTTCATGGTAAGATGTAATATGATTTGCGAAGTGTTATGTATTCCTCGTCTACACTTCAAATGAATGTAAATGCGACACTTCCTTGCTAGGAAATAGCGTCTGCAGATGTCTAGGTATCGTAGCAATAGAGTTCTAATGCTTCTTATAACGCGATATCGCATCTCATTTCTATGTTTCATGGTAAGATGTAATATGATTTGCGAAGTGTTATGTATTCCTCGTCTACACTTCAAATGAATGTAAATGCGACACTTCCTTGCAAGGAAGTAGCGATTGTAGATGTCTACGTATCGAAGCAATAGAGTTCTTATGATTCTTAAAACGCGATATCGCATCTCATTTCTATGTTTCATGGTAAGATATAATATGGTTTGCGAAGTGTCATGTATTTCTCGTCTACACTTCAAATGAATGTGAATGCGACACTTCCTCGCTAGGAAAGAGCGTTTGCAGATGTCTACGTATCGTAGCAATAGAGTTCATATGATACTTAAAACGCGATATCGCATCTCATTTCTATGTTTCATGGTAAGATATAACATGATTTGGGAAGTGTTATGTATTCCTCGTCTACACTTCAAATGAATGTGAATGCGATACTTCCTCACTAGAAAATAGCGTTTGCAGATGTCTACGTATCGTAGCAATAGCTTTCTAATGCTTCTTAAAACGCGATATCGCATCTCATTTCTATGTTTCATGGTAAGGTGTAATATGATTTGCGAAGTGTTATGTATTCCTCGTCTACACTTCAAATGACTGTGAATGCGACACTTCCTCGCTAGGAAATAGCGTTTGCAGATGTCTACGTATCGTAGCAATATATTTCATATGATTCTTAAAACGCGATATCGCATCTCATTTCTATGTTTCATGGTAAGATATAATATGATTTGCGAAGTGTCATGTATTCCTCGTCTACACTTCAAATTAATGTAAATGCGACACTTCCTTGCTAGGAAATAGCGTCTGCAGATGTCTAGGTATCGTAGCAATAGCTTTCTAATGCTCCTTAAAACGCGATATCGCATCTCATTTCTATGTTTCATGGTAAGATATAATATGATTTGCGAAGTGTCATGTATTCCTCGTCTACACTTCAAATGAATGTAAATGCGACACTTCCTTGCTAGGAAATAGCGTCTGCAGATGTATAGGTATCGTAGCAATAGAGTTCTAATGCTTCTTAAAACGCGATATCGCATCTCATTTCTATGTTTCATGGTAAGATGTAATATGATTTGCGAAGTGTTATGTATTCCTCGTCTACACTTCAAATGAATGTAAATGCGACACTTCCTTGCCAGGAAATAGCGTTTGCAAATGTCTACGTATCGAAGCAATAGAGTTCTTATGATTCTTAAAACGCGATATCGCATCTCATTTCTATGTTTCATGGTAAGATATAATATGGTTTGCGAAGTGTCATGTATTCCTCGTCTACACTTCAATTGAATGTGAATGCGACACTTCCTCGCTAGGAAATAGCGTCTGCAGATGTCTACGTATCGTAGCAATAGCTTTCTAATGCTTCTTAAGACGCGATATCGCATCTCATTTCTACGTTTCATGGTAAGATATAATATGATTTGCGAAGTGTGATGTATTCCTCGTCAACACTTCAAATGAATGTAGATGCGACACTTCCTTGCTAGGAAATAGCGTCTGCAGATGTCTAGGTATCGTAGCAATAGAGTTCTAATGCTTCTTGAAACGCGATAACGCATCTCATTTCTATGTTTCATGGTAAGATGTAATATGATTTGCTAAGTGTTATGTATTCCTCGTCTACACTTCAAATGAATGTAAATGCGACACTTCCTTGCAAGGATATAGCGTTTGCAGATGTCTACGTATCGTAGCAATAGAGTTCATATGATTCTTAAAACGCGATATCGCATCCCATTTCTATGTTTCATGGTAAGATATAACATGATTTGCGAAGTGTTATGTATTCCTCGTCAACACTTCAAATGAATGTGAATGCGATACTTCCTAGCTAGGAAATAGCGTTTGCAGATGTCTACGTATCGTAGCAATAGCTTTCTAATGCTTCTTAAAACGCAATATCACATCTCATTTCTACGTTTCATGATAAGATATAATATGATTTGCGATGTGTTATGTATTCCTCGTCTACACTTCAAATGAATGTGAATGCGACACTTCCTCGCTAGGAAATAGCGTTTGCAGATGTCTACGTATCGTAGCAATAGATTTCTAATGCTTCTTAAAACGCGATATCGCATCTCATTTCTATATTTCATGGTAAGATATAATATGATTTGCGAAGTGTTATGCATTCCTCGTCTACGATTCAAATGAATGTAAATGCGACACTTCCTTGCAAGGAAATAGCGTTTGCAGATGTCTATGTATCGTAGCAATAGGGTTCTTATGATTCTTAAAACGCGATATCGCATCTCATTTCTATGTTTCATGGTAAGATATAATATGATTTGCGAAGTGTCATGTATTCCTCGTCTACACTTCAAATGAATGTGAATGCGACACTTCCTCGCTAGGAAATAGCGTTTGCAGATGTCTACGCATCGTAGCAATAGAGTTCATATGATTCTTAAAACGCGATATCGCATCTCATTCCTATGTATCATGGTAAGATATAATATGATTTGCGAAGTGTCATGTATTCCTCGTCTACACTTCAAATGAATGTAAATGCGACACTTCCTTGCTAGGAAATAGCGTCCGCAGATGTCTAGGTATCGTAGCAATAGAGTTCATATGATTCTTAAAACGCGATATCGCATCTCATTTCTATGTTTCATGGTAAGATATAATACGATTTGCGAAGTGTTATGTATTCCTCGTCTACACTTCAAATGAATGTAAATGCGACACTTCCCTGCTAGGAGATAGCGTCTGCAGATGTCTAGGTATCGTAGCAATAGAGTTCTAATGCTTCTTAAAACGCGATATCGCATCTCATTTCTATGTTTCATGGTAAGATGTAATATGATTTGCGAAGTGTTATGTATTCCTCGTCTACACTTCAAATGAATGTAAATGCGACACTTCCTTGCTAGGAAATAGCGTCTGCAGATGTCTAGGTATCGTAGCAATAGAGTTCTAATGCTTCTTGAAACGCGATATCGCATCTCATTTCTATGTTTCATGGTAAGATGTAATGTGATTTGCGAAGTGTTATGTATTCCTCGTCTACACTTCAAATGAATGTAAATGCGACACTTCCTTTCAAGGAAGTAGCGATTGCAGATGTCTACGTATCGAAGCAATAGAGTTCAAATGCTTCTTAAAACGAGATATTGCATCTCATATCTATGTTTCATGGTAAGATATAATATACATTGCGAAGTGTTATGCATTCCTCGTCTACGATTCAAATGAATGTAAATGCGACACTTCCTTGCAAGGATATAGCGTTTGCAGATGTCTACGTATCGTAGCAATAGAGTTCATATGATTCTTAAAACGCGATATCGCATCCCATTTCTATGTTTCATGGTAAGATATAACATGATTTGCGAAGTGTTATGTATTCCTCGTCAACACTTCAAATGAATGTGAATGCGATACTTCCTCGCTAGGAAATAGCGTTTGCAGATGTCTACGTATCGTAGCAATAGCTTTCTAATGCTTCTTAAAACGCAATATCGCATCTCATTTCTACGTTTCATGATAAGATATAATATGATTTGCGATGTGTTATGTATTCCTCGTCTACACTTCAAATGAATGTGAATGCGACACTTCCTAGCTAGGAAATAGCGTTTGCAGATGTCTACGTATCGTAGCAATAGATTTCTAATGCTTCTTAAAACGCGATATCGCATCTCATTTCTATATTTCATGGTAAGATATAATATGATTTGCGAAGTGTTATGCATTCCTCGTCTACGATTCAAATGAATGTAAATGCGACACTTCCTTGCAAGGAAATAGCGTTTGCAGATGTCTATGTATCGTAGCAATAGGGTTCTTATGATTCTTAAAACGCGATATCGCATCTCATTTCTATGTTTCATGGTAAGATATAATATGATTTGCGAAGTGTCATGTATTCCTCGTCTACACTTCAAATGAATGTGAATGCGACACTTCCTCGCTAGGAAATAGCGTTTGCAGATGTCTACGCATCGTAGCAATAGAGTTCATATGATTCTTAAAACGCGATGTCGCATCTCATTCCTATGTATCATGGTAAGATATAATATGATTTGCGAAGTGTCATGTATTCCTCGTCTACACTTCAAATGAATGTAAATGCGACACTTCCTTGCTAGGAAATAGCGCCCGCAGATGTCTAGGTATCGTAGCAATAGAGTTCATATGATTCTTAAAACGCGATATCGCATCTCATTTCTATGTTTCATGGTAAGATATAATACGATTTGCGAAGTGTCATGTATTCCTCGTCTACACTTCAAATGAATGTAAATGCGACACTTCCCTGCTAGGAGATAGCGTCTGCAGATGTCTAGGTATCGTAGCAATAGAGTTCTAATGCTTCTTAAAACGCGATATCGCATCTCATTTCTATGTTTCATGGTAAGATGTAATATGATTTGCGAAGTGTAATGTATTCCTCGTCTACACTTCAAATGAATGTAAATGCGACACTTCCTTGCTAGGAAATAGCGTCTGCAGATGTCTAGGTATCGTAGCAATAGAGTTCTAATGCTTCTTGAAACGCGATATCGCATCTCATTTCTATGTTTCATGGTAAGATGTAATGTGATTTGCGAAGTGTTATGTATTCCTCGTCTACACTTCAAATGAATGTAAATGCGACACTTCCTTTCAAGGAAGTAGCGATTGCAGATGTCTACGTATCGAAGCAATAGAGTTCAAATGCTTCTTAAAACGAGATATTGCATCTCATATCTATGTTTCATGATAAGATATAATATGATTTGCGAAGTGTCATGTATTCCTCGTCTACACTTCAAAGGAATGTGAATGCGACACTTCCTCGCTAGGAAATAGCGTTTGCAGATGTCTACGTATCGTAGCAATTGATTTCTAATGCTTCCTAAAACGCGATATCGCATCTCATTTCTATGTTTCATGGTAAGATATAATATGATTTGCGAAGTGTCATGTATTCCTCGTCTACACTTCAAATGAATGTAAATGCGACACATCCTTGCTAGGAAATAGCGTCTGCAGATGTCTAGGTATCGTAGCAATAGCTTTCTAATGCTCCTTAAAACGCGATATCGCATCTCATTTCTATGTTTCATGGTAAGATATAATATGATTTGCGAAGTGTCATGTATTCCTCGTCTACACTTCAAATGAATGTAAATGCGACACTTTCTTGCTAGGAAATAGCGTCTGCAGATGTATAGGTATCGTAGCAATAGAGTTCATATGATTCTTAAAACGCGATATCGCATCTCATTTCTATGTTTCATGGTAAGATATAATAAGATTTGCGAAGTGTCATGTATTCCTCGTCTACACTTCAAATGAATGTAAATGCGACACTTCCTTGCTAGGAAATAGCGTCTGCAGATGTCTAGGTATCGTAGCAATAGAGTTCTAATGCTTCTTAAAACGCGATATCGCATCTCATTTCTATGTTTCATGGTAAGATGTAATATGATTTGCGAAGTGTTATGTATTCCTCGTCTACACTTCAAATGAATGTAAATGCGACACTTCCTTGCCAGGAAATAGCGTTTGCAAATGTCTACGTATCGAAGCACTAGAGTTCTTATGATTCTTAAAACGCGATATCGCATCTCATTTCTATGTTTCATGGTAAGATATAATATGGTTTGCGAAGTGTCATGTATTCCTCGTCTACACTTCAATTGAATGTGAATGCGACACTTCCTCGCTAGGAAATAGCGTCTGCAGATGTCTACGTATCGTAGCAATAGATTTCATATGATTCTTAAAAGGCGATATCGAATCTCATTTCTATGTTTCATGGTAAGATATAACATGATTTGCGAAGTGTTATGTATTCCTCTTCTACACTTCAAATGAATGTGAATGCGATACTTCCTCGCTAGGAAATAGCGTCTGCAGATGTCTACGTATCGTAGCAATAGCTTTCTAATGCTTCTTAAGACGCGATATCGCATCTCATTTCTACGTTTCATGGTAAGATATAATATGATTTGCGAAGTGTGATGTATTCCTCGTCAACACTTCAAATGAATGTAAATGCGACACTTCCTTGCTAGGAAATAGCGTCTGCAGATGTCTAGGTATCGTAGCAATAGAGTTCTAATGCTTCTTGAAACGCGATATCGCATCTCATTTCTATGTTTCATGGTAAGATGTAATATGATTTGCTAAGTGTATGTATTCCTCGTCTACACTTCAAATGAATGTAAATGCGACACTTCCTTGCAAGGAAGTAGCGATTGCAGATGTCTACGTATCGAAGCAATAGAGTTCTTATGACTCTCAAAACGCGATATCGCATCTCATTCCTATGTTTCATGGTAAGATATAATATGGTTTGCGAAGTGTCATGTATTCCTCGTCTAAACTTCAATTGAATGTGAATGCGACACTTCCTCGCTAGGAAATAGCGTTTGCAGATGTCTACGTATCGTAGCAATAGAGTTCATATGATTCTTAAAACGCGATATCGCATCTCATTTCTATGTTTCATGGTAAGATATAACATGATTTGCGAAGTGTCATGTATTCCTCGTCTACACTTCAAATGAATGTAAATGCGACACTTCCTTGCTAGGAAATAGCGTCTGCAGATGTCTAGGTATCGTAGCAATAGAGTTCTAGTGCTTCTTATAACGCGATATCGCACCTCATTTCTATGTTTCATGGTAAGATGTAATATGATTTGCGAAGTGTTATGTATTCCTCGTCTACACTTCAAATGAATGTAAATGCGACACTTCCTTGCAAGGAAGTAGCGATTGCAGATGTCTACGTATCGAAGCAATAGAGTTCTTATGATTCTTAAAACGCGATATCGCATCTCATTTCTATGTTTCATGGTAAGATATAATATGGTTTGCGAAGTGTCATGTATTTCTCGTCTACACTTCAAATGAATGTGAATGCGACACTTCCTCGCTAGGAAAGAGCGTTTGCAGATGTCTACGTATCGTAGCAATAGAGTTCATATGATACTTAAAACGCGATATCGCATCTCATTTCTATGTTTCATGGTAAGATATAACATGATTTGCGAAGTGTTACGTATTCCTCGTCTACACTTCAAATGAATGTGAATGCGATACTTCCTCACTAGAAAATAGCGTTTGCAGATGTCTACGTATCGTAGCAATAGATTTCTAATGCTTCTTAAAACGCGATATCGCATCTCATTTCTATGTTTCATGGTAAGATATAACATGATTTGCGAAGTGTTATGTATTCCTCGTCTACACTTCAAATGAATGTGAATGCGATACTTCCTCACTAGAAAATAGCGTTTGCAGATGTCTACGTATCGTAGCAATAGCTTTCTAATGCTTCTTAAAACGCGATATCGCATCTCATTTCTATGTTTCATGGTAAGGTGTAATATGATTTGCGAAGTGTTATGTATTCCTCGTCTACACTTCAAATGACTGTGAATGCGACACTTCCTCGCTAGGAAATAGCGTTTGCAGATGTCTACGTATCGTAGCAATATATTTCATATGATTCTTAAAACGCGATATCGCATCTCATTTCTATGTTTCATGGTAAGATATAATATGATTTGCGAAGTGTCATGTATTCCTCGTCTACACTTCAAATTAATGTAAATGCGACACTTCCTTGCTAGGAAATAGCGTCTGCAGATGTCTAGGTATCGTAGCAATAGCTTTCTAATGCTCCTTAAAACGCGATATCGCATCTCATTTCTATGTTTCATGGTAAGATATAATATGATTTGCGAAGTGTCATGTATTCCTCGTCTACACTTCAAATGAATGTAAATGCGACACTTCCTTGCTAGGAAATAGCGTCTGCAGATGTATAGGTATCGTAGCAATAGAGTTCTAATGCTTCTTAAAACGCGATATCGCATCTCATTTCTATGTTTCATGGTAAGATGTAATATGATTTGCGAAGTGTTATGTATTCCTCGTCTACACTTCAAATGAATGTAAATGCGACACTTCCTTGCCAGGAAATAGCGTTTGCAAATGTCTACGTATCGAAGCAATAGAGTTCTTATGATTCTTAAAACGCGATATCGCATCTCATTTCTATGTTTCATGGTAAGATATAATATGGTTTGCGAAGTGTCATGTATTCCTCGTCTACACTTCAATTGAATGTGAATGCGACACTTCCTCGCTAGGAAATAGCGTCTGCAGATGTCTACGTATCGTAGCAATAGCTTTCTAATGCTTCTTAAGACGCGATATCGCATCTCATTTCTACGTTTCATGGTAAGATATAATATGATTTGCGAAGTGTGATGTATTCCTCGTCAACACTTCAAATGAATGTAGATGCGACACTTCCTTGCTAGGAAATAGCGTCTGCAGATGTCTAGGTATCGTAGCAATAGAGTTCTAATGCTTCTTGAAACGCGATAACGCATCTCATTTCTATGTTTCATGGTAAGATGTAATATGATTTGCTAAGTGTTATGTATTCCTCGTCTACACTTCAAATGAATGTAAATGCGACACTTCCTTGCAAGGAAGTAGCGATTGCAGATGTTTACCTATCAAAGCAATAGAGTTCTAATGCTTCTTAAAACGCGATATCGCATCTCATTTCTATGTTTCATGGTAAGATATAATATGATTTGCGAAGTGTTATGTATTCCTTGTCTGCACTTCAAATGAATGTAAATGAGACACTTCCTTGCAAGGAAATAGCGTTTGCAGAGGTCTACGTATCGTAGCAATAGAGTTCTCATGATTCTTAAAACGCAATATCGCATCTCATTTCTATGTTTCATGGTAAGATATAATATGATTTGCGAAGTGTTATGCATTCCTCGTCTACGATTCAAATGAATGTAAATGCGACATTTCCTTGCAAGGATATAGCGTTTGCAGATGTCTACGTATCGTAGCAATAGAGTTCATATGATTCTTAAAACGCGATATCGCATCCCATTTCTATGTTTCATGGTAAGATATAACATGATTTGCGAAGTGTTATGTATTCCTCGTTAACACTTCAAATGAATGTGAATGCGATACTTCCTAGCTAGGAAATAGCGTTTGCAGATGTCTACGTATCGTAGCAATAGCTTTCTAATGCTTCTTAAAACGCAATATCGCATCTCATTTCTACGTTTCATGATAAGATATAATATGATTTGCGATGTGTTATGTATTCCTCGTCTACACTTCAAATGAATGTGAATGCGACACTTCCTCGCTAGGAAATAGCGTTTGCAGATGTCTACGTATTGTAGCAATAGATTTCTAATGCTTCTTAAAACGCGATATCGCATCTCATTTCTATATTTCATGGTAAGATATAATATGATTTGCGAAGTGTTATGCATTCCTCGTCTACGATTCAAATGAATGTAAATGCGACACTTCCTTGCAAGGAAATAGCGTTTGCAGATGTCTATGTATCGTAGCAATAGGGTTCTTATGATTCTTAAAACGCGATATCGCATCTCATTTCTATGTTTCATGGTAAGATATAATATGATTTGCGAAGTGTCATGTATTCCTCGTCTACACTTCAAATGAATGTGAATGCGACACTTCCTCGCTAGGAAATAGCGTTTGCAGATGTCTACGCATCGTAGCAATAGAGTTCATATGATTCTTAAAACGCGATATCGCATCTCATTCCTATGTATCATGGTAAGATATAATATGATTTGCGAAGTGTCATGTATTCCTCGTCTACACTTCAAATGAATGTAAATGCGACACTTCCTTGCTAGGAAATAGCGTCCGCAGATGTCTAGGTATCGTAGCAATAGAGTTCATATGATTCTTAAAACGCGATATCGCATCTCATTTCTATGTTTCATGGTAAGATATAACATGATTTGCGAAGTGTTATGTATTCCTCGTCTACACTTCAAATGAATGTGAATGCGATACTTCCTCGCTAGGAAATAGCGTCTGCAGATGTCTACGTATCGTAGCAATAGCTTTCTAATGCTTCTTAAGACGCGATATCGCATCTCATTTCTACGTTTCATGGTAAGATATAATATGATTTGCGAAGTGTGATGTATTCCTCGTCAACACTTCAAATGAATGTAAATGCGACACTTCCTTGCTAGGAAATAGCGTCTGCAGATGTCTAGGTATCGTAGCAATAGAGTTCTAATGCTTCTTGAAACGCGATATCGCATCTCATTTCTATGTTTCATGGTAAGATGTAATATGATTTGCTAAGTGTATGTATTCCTCGTCTACACTTCAAATGAATGTAAATGCGACACTTCCTTGCAAGGAAGTAGCGATTGCAGATGTCTACGTATCGAAGCAATAGAGTTCTTATGACTCTCAAAACGCGATATCGCATCTCATTCCTATGTTTCATGGTAAGATATAATATGGTTTGCGAAGTGTCATGTATTCCTCGTCTAAACTTCAATTGAATGTGAATGCGACACTTCCTCGCTAGGAAATAGCGTTTGCAGATGTCTACGTATCGTAGCAATAGAGTTCATATGATTCTTAAAACGCGATATCGCATCTCATTTCTATGTTTCATGGTAAGATATAACATGATTTGCGAAGTGTCATGTATTCCTCGTCTACACTTCAAATGAATGTAAATGCGACACTTCCTTGCTAGGAAATAGCGTCTGCAGATGTCTAGGTATCGTAGCAATAGAGTTCTAGTGCTTCTTATAACGCGATATCGCACCTCATTTCTATGTTTCATGGTAAGATGTAATATGATTTGCGAAGTGTTATGTATTCCTCGTCTACACTTCAAATGAATGTAAATGCGACACTTCCTTGCAAGGAAGTAGCGATTGCAGATGTCTACGTATCGAAGCAATAGAGTTCTTATGATTCTTAAAACGCGATATCGCATCTCATTTCTATGTTTCATGGTAAGATATAATATGGTTTGCGAAGTGTCATGTATTTCTCGTCTACACTTCAAATGAATGTGAATGCGACACTTCCTCGCTAGGAAAGAGCGTTTGCAGATGTCTACGTATCGTAGCAATAGAGTTCATATGATACTTAAAACGCGATATCGCATCTCATTTCTATGTTTCATGGTAAGATATAACATGATTTGCGAAGTGTTACGTATTCCTCGTCTACACTTCAAATGAATGTGAATGCGATACTTCCTCACTAGAAAATAGCGTTTGCAGATGTCTACGTATCGTAGCAATAGATTTCTAATGCTTCTTAAAACGCGATATCGCATCTCATTTCTATGTTTCATGGTAAGATATAACATGATTTGCGAAGTGTTATGTATTCCTCGTCTACACTTCAAATGAATGTGAATGCGATACTTCCTCACTAGAAAATAGCGTTTGCAGATGTCTACGTATCGTAGCAATAGCTTTCTAATGCTTCTTAAAACGCGATATCGCATCTCATTTCTATGTTTCATGGTAAGGTGTAATATGATTTGCGAAGTGTTATGTATTCCTCGTCTACACTTCAAATGACTGTGAATGCGACACTTCCTCGCTAGGAAATAGCGTTTGCAGATGTCTACGTATCGTAGCAATATATTTCATATGATTCTTAAAACGCGATATCGCATCTCATTTCTATGTTTCATGGTAAGATATAATATGATTTGCGAAGTGTCATGTATTCCTCGTCTACACTTCAAATTAATGTAAATGCGACACTTCCTTGCTAGGAAATAGCGTCTGCAGATGTCTAGGTATCGTAGCAATAGCTTTCTAATGCTCCTTAAAACGCGATATCGCATCTCATTTCTATGTTTCATGGGTAAGATATAATATGATTTGCGAAGTGTCATGTATTCCTCGTCTACACTTCAAATGAATGTAAATGCGACACTTCCTTGCTAGGAAATAGCGTCTGCAGATGTATAGGTATCGTAGCAATAGAGTTCTAATGCTTCTTAAAACGCGATATCGCATCTCATTTCTATGTTTCATGGTAAGATGTAATATGATTTGCGAAGTGTTATGTATTCCTCGTCTACACTTCAAATGAATGTAAATGCGACACTTCCTTGCCAGGAAATAGCGTTTGCAAATGTCTACGTATCGAAGCAATAGAGTTCTTATGATTCTTAAAACGCGATATCGCATCTCATTTCTATGTTTCATGGTAAGATATAATATGGTTTGCGAAGTGTCATGTATTCCTCGTCTACACTTCAATTGAATGTGAATGCGACACTTCCTCGCTAGGAAATAGCGTCTGCAGATGTCTACGTATCGTAGCAATAGCTTTCTAATGCTTCTTAAGACGCGATATCGCATCTCATTTCTACGTTTCATGGTAAGATATAATATGATTTGCGAAGTGTGATGTATTCCTCGTCAACACTTCAAATGAATGTAGATGCGACACTTCCTTGCTAGGAAATAGCGTCTGCAGATGTCTAGGTATCGTAGCAATAGAGTTCTAATGCTTCTTGAAACGCGATAACGCATCTCATTTCTATGTTTCATGGTAAGATGTAATATGATTTGCTAAGTGTTATGTATTCCTCGTCTACACTTCAAATGAATGTAAATGCGACACTTCCTTGCAAGGAAGTAGCGA